>NC_051121.1:12141423-12441423 GCF_014839805.1 Manduca sexta | reverse complement strand
GATAAAATATTTATAACCTTTTAAAAGTACTTTCAAATTTTCACCTCGCCTACCTCCACTTCATGGCGTTTATCACTCTAGCAGATTTAAATATTTTATTTCCTTGACACAGTACAAACTTACACCTGCGGTTTACCTTAGAAATTACAATACAAATTTATTGCTGCCGTTTACACTTGAAAAAGCCAACACAGTTTACAGATGCCGATTGCATAAGCAATCACCAACAAAGTTATCAGGTGCGGGTACGTTGGGACATAGCCATACCCCTCACACCCTTCCCCCAACCCATCACCCCCTGGGCCTATCTTCGCGACCACTGAGCCCAGAACCCTCGTGTTTGGGCTCAGTGGGGTGGCGCCGACGGGCCCTACAAATCTACTACAACAAATCCCCCCCCATCCCTCCCACCCCTACCCCGGCTTGTAATTTTACAACTCACTCAATATAATCCATAATCTACTCGAGTTTGGGCTCAATTGAACCAGCTTGGTGAGCCCAACCACATTAAGAGACCCCGTGGGAGCAGCACCCCCCCCCCTCCTTACCCCCATCTCCCCTTCCTATAAATTCCACAACACTCATCCTAGAAAGCCCGTGTTTGGGCTCTAATAAATCAGATCGACGAGCCCCACCCCGGGGCACCCCTCCCCTCCCTGAATTCCCCCACTTCCTCTCCCACACCACGAAGCCACTGCGATTGCGGGACGCCTCCGTACAGGTAACCTCATTACTTGACGCGGGCAAATTAGTTTAAAGACCCCCAGCGGCAGCTACATCCCCCCCTTCCATACCCCCTCCCCCCTACTTCCTTCCCAAATCAAGTTGCTACTGCTATATCGGGACGCCTCGGTACGAGCCTTAGTACTCTACTCGGGCACATTGATGTTAAAGACCCCCAGCGGCAGCAACATCCCCCCCTACATACCCCCACCCCCCCTCTCACAACTTCTTTAATATTCACCCCAGCGGGCCCGAGTTTGGGCTCATTTTAAAGAGTTCACCTAGACCCTTCACCTCATCCCAACGGATTCACCCCCCCTGCACCTACTTTTCACCCCCTCGCACCCCCCCACTATTTTGCACCCCCACTTCACCCCTCCATCAATTTGCACCCTTTTTCACCCCTTTACTAAATTACACCCCCTTTCACCCCTTCACCAATTTGCACCCCCTTCCCCCTCACTAATTTGCACCCCCTTTCCACCCTTTCACCAATTTGCACCCCCTTTTCACCCCTTCACCAATTTGCACCCCCTTTTCACCCCATCACAATTTTGCGACCCCCTTTCACCCCTTCACTATTTTCACCCCCTGTTCACCCCTTCATCAATTTGCACCCCCTTTTCACCCCCTCACTAAATTGGCACCCCCTTTTCACTCCATCACAATTTTGCACCCCCTTTTCACCCCTTCACTTTTTCACCCCCTTTTCAACCCTTCACTATTTTCACCCCTTCACCATTTTCACCCCATCACAACTTTGCACCCCTTTACTATATTCACCCCCTCACAAAACTGCACCCTCTTTTCCCTCACTATTTTCACCCCCTTTTCATCCAGTCACCAATTTGCACCCCTTTTTCACCCCCTCACTAATTGCACCCCTTTTTCACCTGTTCACTATTTTCACCCCCCCAACACTTTGCACTCCCTTCTCACCCCTTCCTTATTTTCACCCCCTGTTCACCCTCTCAACATTTTGCACCCCTTTGCACCCTCCTCCGTACCGTAACTATGCCTCCCAAAACGGAAAAGGTGCAGCGGGCTTTGCCCATTTCTGCTCAACAAAGCATCAATTTGGAAACCTTCCTCGACTTAGTTGAAACACTCAGCGCAGATATCAGTCGAACCATACATGATGGCAAAAGCGTCACCTCGATTAATAAAGAATACATCGATAAAGCAGCGAAAGAAATGATCACAGCGACTCAAATCACACGCAACGTCATCAGCGAAAATGGCCGGGAAAAAAGACATCATACTTTCGGAACATTCTGAAAGCTATGACCACAACCACCCCCACCTCTTCCCCCGCTTCCACCCCATCCAAAACTACTACCACCTCCGCTACGGAGCACACGCCGTTCAAGGACGATATCATCAGCGGTGTCCGAATGGCACTCAACAAACACATGAAGGAAATAAACACAATAACCGAAAAACAAAATAACATTATTGCAGAACTCCAGAAAAAATGCGACACTGCATTTTCTGCACCCGCATCCACCACACCCATATCCCCCATACCCTCGCTGCCTACGCAGTCAGAGTCACAGCCGACACTTATCACCCACGCGAACGAAACCACAAAACACATCGAAAAAGGAACTTCGCGTGCTGCTGCCAAGCGCACCTCACTCCCCCCTACCGCACCACTACCCCCACACGCCCCACGCGGCCGGCAATAATAGTCACACCAAAAATACCCTCTCAAGTCAACAACACTGAGGAAGCAATTAAACTCTTCAAAAAAAGTATATCATTTAGAGAAACCACATACGCACCGGCCCGCGTGCAGGCCGTCTCGAAAAAGAAACTCAGGATAGAATTCGAGCGTTCTGAAGAAAGAGACGATGCACTCAACAGACTACAATCGGCCGCCGAAGTTACGGCGGAGACCGCCAAGAACCTAAAACCCATGGTAATACTTAAAGGCATCTCCATAGACACACCTCCAGAAATACTCACTGAAACCATCATTCGACAAAACCCATACATAGGAGACTTAATAACCAAAGGAGCCACATTCACCTACCGACTCAAACGCAACAACAGAAACCAACTACAATGCAGTGTTCATCACAGACCCTGTTATCTGGCGGCGGATCACCGAGGCGGGGAGAGTCAACGTGGACTACATGCGAGTGCACGCTGAGAACTTCTCCCCCTTCATACAGTGTTTCCGCTGCCTCCAATTCGGACACACACGGGCCAAGTGCCTAGCCCACGACACACCCTGCTCGCACTGTGCGAACTCGAATCACACCATCGACACATGCCCATCCTTAGCGGAGACGGCCACCTGTTTCAACTGCAAATCATTCAACCAAAGATTCAACAACAACACCAACACTTCTCATCGCGCCACCTCCTCCAGCTGCCCGAGAGTCCGCTCTATGCGAGACCGAATTCTCAATCGGGTGGACTACGGAGCAGCGTAACAACTATAATAGAACTTTGTAATTAGATTAAGACACCAATTCGAGAAATATGTACTCAATTGGGAAAACATTGTACTAGCTTCTAAGAACACTGTAATATGTACCCATTCGAACAACTATTGTAACAATATCGACGAATTACCTATGTACCTTAGCTTAAGAATATTGTAAATCGAAACATTGTAAACAATAAATTGAACAACACTCTTTCTGCAACATACCCACATAGACACACATGGAACAACAAACCCGAACACTCTTCAGGGGGTCTGCAGAGGGATGGGCCTAAACATGAAAATGCCGAGGCTCGTCACCCCCTGCAGACTCCCCAACATTACACGCTTTGCCACATCCCACGAACCACGCGCTACACTTCACAGTGATACCACTCATAACGATCAGATAAACACAGGTTATCCTTCCCCCCCTCCCTCCTCTTCCTTAATCCCCCCCAATCCCAACCTCCTTCCCTATTCCCTGTGACCCTGCTGTCGCTAAGCCGGGTGAGCCCAGTATCCCATTCGCGGGGCCCGTTCGGTGTTGACGGCAGGAATTCACTAAAAAAAAAAAAACCTCCACTTCATGAGCATTGACATTTTGATGTAGATGGTATGACTGGCGTATAGTAATTAGTAGAAACAATTAATTACTCAGTTTTTGAGGTAGTCCACACACTGACATGACAAGTGCATTTTGTTTATCATCATTCATGGATTGTTTTTATTATCTTTATTAAACCAACACGGCTTTTATATATGTCCACGTTTTTTACACAATTTACAAATTATAATGTTTTAATTTTGCTCGGGTTTTTGCCTTTTTATTGTAAAGTAAAGTTTGTAATGTCCTACTTTACCGCAGTTAAAACATAGTCTGATAACTTTTCTTATATTAGTTTTAAACGCTGTTTGACTTGGTTGTTCATCTTCTTCATACATTTTGTTCCTTTGTTCCTCTATTATTAGTCTTGCTGTTAGCTCAGTCATGTTTTTTTTTTCAATAGGTAGTGAGTCTTACGCCAAAATAAAATAACGGAATTTTCCCCCAGAGAATTTATAGTTTTTGATATGATCATATATTCGCCTCTGGCTTGATAGATTCGCGCTACAATCCCCTCCACATTTGCTTTGAATGTAACTACCTCTTTCGAGATGGTATATTTCAGATCAAAAAACCTTAGTTGCAAAATATTTAACGACACATCCGATTTTTGATCATATACAGTGCAAAGTCTGTTTCATATTTCTTTTGCAGTTTCACAATGTTGGACTTGTAGCATCACCCCGCTACTTAATCTATTGACAATCACGCCCTGGGCTTTAGCATCGAGTTTGGCCCACGTGATATTATTTTCTCCATCATCTTTTGGACACGTGTTTGGGCCGTCGACAATATCAAAGATATCCAACGCTTTTTATAATACTTTCACTTGGAACTTCCAAGAATGCCAATTCGTGGCATTTTCCAGCAATATACGATTTCCCGATATCTGTGGCAATATTCAAAATATTTCGCCTTCCATTTTGATCGCTGACGTTTCGTCTGCTTGACCGCAGTTGTATACTGTTTGACCACAGTTTCTAATTAGCGTATTTCGCTCCTGGGCCCATAACCTTTTGCAAGATTTGGAAGTGAAGCGAAATAATTGCTTTGTGGACTTATTGATGTTTTTTTTACTTTTATATAGACATTATTATAATACTTTTTGCATCAAAATAGCAGAAAATCATTGTTGCGAAGCATCTGTATGCATTTCTGCGGTCAATCCGGGATTGAATAATTTTAAAACTGGCTGTTCCGACAAAATCAAATTCTTCAATATTTCAAAAGATAACTTATGTTCATCGTTAAATTCAATTTACAATCCCTTTTCAACAAGTGTGTTAGGAGTTTAGCCACAGCAGCATAACCTTGAATAAATTTCCGGAAATAAGAAATAAGACCGATAAAACTCTATATCTGTTTATATGTCTTAAGTATTGGATATTTGATCACAGCTTCAACTTTGTCCATAGGTGTATAGGTAACCGTGCCATTATCCACAATGTGGCGATGGTACTTTGTGTGGTAAGCAAGTCACTCTTTTCCCAGTTAATATCTAAACCTTCCTCATATGTCTTAACAGAAATTATTATATCATCTATGCATAATAATAAATATCGTTCAGGCAACAACTCACGGAAAATTGCATTGGTAAATCTAGTAAAATAGTTAGGACAAATGGCCAAGCATGGTGCTCCTGTGAATTCAAATTGACCTGAAGGGCTCACAAAAGAAGTATATTTAATACAGTCTTCTTTAATTTTCAAATGAAAAAAGGCATCTTTTAAATCTAATTTACTATATACTGCAGCCTCAGATAACTTGTCTAAATGATCATCAATAACTGGCAATAGAAAGTGATCTTTCACCATTGCAGTAGCTCGAAATAGGCAGAGATAAATTACTAAAGTACCCTATAATTATACAAATCGCTTAATTAGTGTAAATCGTCACTGCCAATGAGAGTGCGGGGCAGCAGTCCATCTTCCTCGCTCGCATAGCGCGCTCGGTCACTATAAATATGCGCGCCTCCGCACGACGGTGGCTGATTGCGCCTCGGGATCGATGCCGGTGAACTACTACATCTGATGAGCCCGACGTGGTGGACAAGGTGATAGCTTTTAGGGTTTGTGGTTTTCCGATCTCCGCAAGAACGTCATCTGTAGATGTGATCTGTGTCACTGTCTTGCTACACAGTGTGGCACTGATTACTGGGTGCGCCAACGTCGTAGCTTTCAAAATGCTTTGTCGGCATTTTTCGAAAGCTTCATTGGCTTCTGGGGTCTGCGGATCTGCTAGAGCTTGATCCAACACCATCTTTTCATTTATTTTTTGGTTATCTACGCAACCCGCGTTTGACCGTTCTTTTTCTTAATTAACACCAAAAGATTCAGAAAAACTAGGTCTTACAATAGCTTCTTGCAGCCATTCTTCTACCTGCTTATCTACCACCAGCCGCTCTTGAGCTGAACACTTTAACATCATTTAAGAAAGGTTGGCCTAAAATCATTCTATATGGCATTATATCTCTGGGCACAATATGTTACATTATAACAATAATCATCAATTTTTACATCACTTTTAAATTTACCGACCGCTACTACTTTGCTATGACCTAAATAAACCCCTTAACAATATGTTATCTTTGGTGTAAAAACAATCTCTAAGTTCGAAAAACAAGTCCTCAGTAACTAAATTAAGATCACTACCAACCAGAATCAAGTAGGCCTTTAACACTAACACCATTAATTTCGACACATTTAACTTGTCCCCGTTGCTACCTGCGTCCGTTTATTGGGTCCGGCCGCGTCCTTTTCAGGACAGGGTCTCATCCGTTTTATCGTTTCTTCGACGATTTTGCCCCTTCAGGGCTAGCTCGGTGGTATAACCACACGGTGTCAACAAGCCGAGCTAACGGTGACCTGGCCCGCGTTGCGCCCCTTCAGGGCTAAAGCGAAGCCGGACGGGTGCGGATAAGGAAGCTGTGGAGACACCACAGTTTCCCCCGCATATCGCCTTCCCAAACCCTAACATTCCTTCACTCCATCCCGTGTGACGGTTGAGCGTGCGGTCCCCTAAAAATGTGTGAGTGTCGAGCAACAGTAGAAAAGGAGGAAGTTGTGCAAAATGCTGCTGCCGGAGGCGACGTGGCACTAAAAAACCTTGGAGGAAGAATGGAAATAATTCACACTATGCTAATAGGAATACTAATTGTCATCGGCATAGTTGTGATAATTTTATTATGGAAAATGCACAACAGATGCCAGAAAAAGCTGATACAGAAATAAATCGGGCAGAATACTATAAGGCGTATCCGGTCGTCCTTTGGCAAAGGGCAAAATGCAGTCAATAAATGGATGCCACTTAAATATATTTTTTTATCTGGCACCCCCAGAATGTGGTGGTGTGGTATATATAAGTTAGTGTAGCATTAAGGAGTCAGTCAATAAATGGATGTCACTTAAGACAGTAGTGTTGATTCATTTCATATCCCCGGAACACAAATTAAGACAAAACGCTCACTCGTTATTTGACTAGGTACATTAAAATGCCTTAAACTTTAACATTACGTAACTAATTGTAACTGATATGTAGAAATACCGTAATATCATTATTAAAATATGTGTCCCATCACTATAAAAAATACAATTTAGTGCGACAACAGTCTAAATTAACCTGACATTTTTATTTGCTAATTACTCACGTTCTATGAGGCAGATTCCACGAAGCTAGAGTAACGTAGAGACGTAACGTAGAGACATTCTCGAATATTCTAACGGTATAGAAAAATATATAGCACAACGAAGCTCTTATTGTAACACATTTCAGCAATATACCCGATACAATTGAAAAATTAGAAACTAAAAACCTTCCTCTGTGCAAGTCCTTTGAAATATTAGAAAAAATTATTACGATTAGAGTAACGCCCATCCGAGTTCAATATCGCAAAAGGTTCGTGGCAAATTAAATGCAGTTTTGTATAAAAACCCCGGTCTTGACAGAATAAAGAAAATTGACATATTTATCAACGGCACCGGAAAAACTCTTCCTGAAGAGGTCTCTGCAGGAATGGCGCCAAATTTCAAGTTCTGTCCAGTAACGTCAATTAACGCCGAAAGGTCATTTTCAGCCTATAAATTGATATTAAGTGACAAACGTCACAAGTTTGCTGTGAAAAACCTGGAAAAATATATCATTGTTTATTGTTACAAAAATTATAATAATCTAATTATAAATTGTTTTTCACTGTGCATATTTCACCCTTTTTAGTGCATATTTGCATGCATATATTTGCATTTTGATAGTGCATATAATCCGGTGTCTAGTCATAGACAATGACGTCGCAAATTACGTACACAACAATAGTTAGTTATAGAGGTAAACAAGAGCAACTTCTTTGTAGTAGGATAGTGTAGTGTACCTAGTGCTAAGCAGTGTTACAAGCCAAAGGTTGAAATCTGCCTTTTTAATTTTACCTACAGTTTTCTCCGTTTTTTTTTTTGGTGAGCTGGTGTTTTTTACTTTCGTGGTGTTGACAACACTGGTGCTAAGCGTAATAAAGAATAGTTCATGTGAAAGAGTGTCTTCATTGTAACCCCGGACTCCTAATACACACACCAAACCAGAGAACCCCCAAACAGTGTGAATTTATATTGCCTTCGAACAAGTAATAACTAGTAACACAATAAAAGGAGATTGCATATCTTCTAATAATATATTATAATTTTGCATACAAGTTCATCATATAACATATGCCACTGGCATGAGGAACGAAAGAAAGGAAAATAAATATTTATCTGCACCGAGGGAAGTTTTTTCTGAAATCCTCTTAATTCCTTAAACATTCACGTTTTATTGTAGAATTATCAGCCCTCTACAAGTCTAGTTAGATAAACCTTGTATCGATGCAGATACGACGACGGATAATATTTAACTCCGTACTGCAGGCACTTCTACACAAGATCGTAGGGAGGCAGATATCCCAAAAGCATTTGTAAGCCCAGTGATACAACGACGTCGTAAACTCCCTGTGGAATTGTAAGAAGCAAAAGAAGATGCAACGAAAATTTTAAATAACGTTCTACAAAAACAAGATGTGTCAGAAGATGATTGCGATCGATACGGAAAGATCTTAGCTAACGAGTTAAGAAAACCACCTGAAATGAAACGGATGCAATTATTGTGGGATATAGATGGATTGTACATCAAAACTATTAGAAAACTATAACAAAAGAAAATATAACATTGGCTAATTATTATAGTTTATGGTTTTTAAATTTGGCACCTAATGCAGTTTTGTGTGTTACTTTCATGCAACGGTGTTCTTATCAATGTACATGTCAAACAAATTTTACTTATTTAATAAAAATACAGTTTTCATTTTGTTAAACGTGGAATAACCATAGAAAAACAATTCAAAGTGTGCCTTGCCCTGCAGTTAATAAATCAATTTGATCTATCTCAAAGCCCTTCACCTACATCATATTCAGTGTGTTCAACATACTCAGGACCGATGACATCCCAAATAATTATTATACCCCAAGCTTCATCATCTGCACCTTCGCCCATTTTAAACGATATAGACATTTATGAATATTTTATTTACCCACCTTAATCTCGTCTTTTAACAGTTCATGAATTTCTGCATACACTTCTACATAGTTTCTTCGAGTATATAAATGCAGCGGGAACGGAATCGTATTACTAATGTCATTAGACCCCAAGTTCGTGGTCACCATTTAAATGTTTATTGTGGCAGTGGTGTTTCGATATGATGTCAAGCAGCGAGTGAATATAAATGTGCTTTAATACTTTATTTGCTAAAACAATGAAGAAATTATTGCATAGCGATACTTAGAATACATTTTTAATGAAAATTGCATCATAAATTTGGTTTAAAATATTCAATAAGTAACATATTATTAAAAAATACAATCATTATGATGAGATAATAGCGTATTATGTCTAGAAATTATAAAAAATCTTTATAGGACCAATAATAAAACAAAGAAATCATACATTTATGAGATTTTGACATTGGAATTTCAAGAGGTTTTATTCTTTCAAATGGTTTGCATTTTTTGCAGCGGCACAGTTCGGAGTTTCGGGGCGACAGCTAGTTATTATGGGAATATTTAAATACTTACAGAGAAATTGCTATGGCCCTCAATCGATCCGTACAGACAAAGGTATACTCTAGACAAAAGTGGATAGAGCTTGCAAGCATCTTAAACTCTCAAGGGGAAGGCACATAAGGGTCTAAAGTAACTATGTATATTAATTTATCTTATGATTAGAATCAAATTGCACTAAATTGCTTAAAAGCCCGTTTGCAGGATGCCATTTTCTTGTACATACATGAGCAATAATTGAATGCAATACATTACGCGCCATAATTGACCTTCAAGAATTATAATAAGAAACTGTTTACACGCGGATGTAAGTAAAAAAATGGAATGCAATTATTAAATGAGTCTTGAAAAAAAAAAAATTGCAAATGTCTTTTGTTTACACCAATACAATTATGTTTAGGGGATTATTGGTTACAAGTTTCAACTTGTCTAAACACAGGCTTATATGAGCGTGTACCATTTTTTGATGGGTTGCTTCAAGTATTGCACGTATTTTTATTCGAAACATAGCAGTGGAGACACATGGTGGAACTTGCAATTTTTTTTTTCTTTTTGTTTACTTACTATTTCACAATTACTTTCCTATGCCGGAAATATAAATGGTTCTATTCTATAAACAGTTTCTTTTCGTACGTACGTTTATAAAATCTTCTAATGCAGAGTAAATAGCTTCAAGTACTTCAACTAAGAAAGTACTTATAGTACACTTAGGTACTCTAAACAATTGTGACAGTGTACCTAATGAATCTCCAGTTCCAGTAAAAAGAAACCGTCCTATCAAAAGAATAAGATTGGGTAGAGATTTTAATATAAAGTATAGCATTTTCAGAGCTCGCAATGATTGTGTCCCTGTATGTCAAAAAGCGTTCCTGAATATACTTGGCATAACAAAATATCGTGTAGAGTATGCTTTGAAACATTTATTTTATACTTAGTCTGGCCATAAATACTGTTACACTTAATTATAAAAAAATATTACATTTGAATTTCGAATCTGTCATTTTTATACGATTGTTCATTGTGTTTTCTCATTTTGGCGCCAATACATTGTAAAATATTTTGCGATATTAAAATGGTGTGGGGTGATAAAGAGAACCGAATCGCTGTGATAGCATTACACAAAGTAGGTATGGAGCCAAATGCAATTTTTAAAACTCTCCATACACTTGGTATTAGTAAAATGTTTGTGTACCGGGCTATTAATAGGTACAATGAGACCTCCTCTGTTTGTGACAGAAAAGATCTGGCCGTCCACGTAGTGTTCGTACGAAAAAGGTGGTCAAAGCAGTAAGGGAAAGAATTCGAAGAAATCCTGTCCGAAAGCAAAAGATTTTATCTCGGGAAATGAAGATAGCACCTAGAACCATGTCGCGTATTTTAAAAGATGACTTAGGACTTGCAGCCTATAAGAGACGCACTGGCCATTTCTTAACTGATAATTTAAAGAAGAATAGGGTGGTAAAATCGAAACAACTACTGAAGCGGTACGCAAAGGGAGGTCACAGAAAAATTTTGTTTACGGATGAGAAAATTTTTACAATTGAGCAACATTTTAACAAACAAAATGACCGTATTTATGCTCAAAGCTCTAAGGAAGCTTCCCAATTAGTCGACAGAGTGCAACGTGGACATTATCCGACTTCAGTGATGGTTTGGTGGGGTGTTAGCTATGAAGGAGTGACTGAGCCATATTTTTTGTGAAAAAGGTATCAAAACATCGGCACAAGTGTATCAAGATACCATTCTTGAGAAGGTAGTTAAGCCCCTTAACATCACCATGTTCAATAACCAAGTATGGTCCTTCCAGCAAGACTCGGCGCCGGGTCATAAAGCTCGGTCCACGCAGTCTTGGTTGGAATCGAACGTTTCGGACTTCATCAGAGCTGAAGACTGGCCGTCGTCTAGTCCCGATCTTAATCCGCTGGATTATGATTTGTGGTCAGTTTTAGAGAGTACAGCTTGCTCTAAACGCCATGATAATTTGGAGTCCCTAAAACAATCTATACGATTGGCAGTGAAGAATTTTCCCATGGAAAGAGTGCGTGCTTCTATTGATAACTGGCCTCATCGTTTAAAGGACTGTATTGCAGCCAATGGAGACCACTTCGAATAAGCTTTTTATATTTTTAATTGTTTTATATTTATGTATTAAACTGACACACTGTAAAAGTAATAAATGTTATTTGCAGTTAACAATTTTCTTTTTTCTTTATTACAATATTTATGGCAAGACTAGGTACAGGGGCGATTGCCAGGGAAGGACGGGAGGGTAGAAGTAACATTAATCATTGTGATGATTTTAAAGCTGATTATTTCGGAGAAATATGTGCCTCATAGGCACAATCTCTCCCGTACATAATACGATCCGAAATCAAAAGTACAAACGATGGAAATCCACGAAATTCTTAGAAATTTATTAGTTTTCGAAAAAGTACACCCATTATATTTTTATTTGTGAATTATTTTTGTTTCTTTCGTGGTTGTTATTTTCGTTTTCGTTGTTGTATTTTGGCTTTATTTGCTTTCTTATTCTACTTCCCATTGTTTCAACTGTTCATTTTCAATGGAAAAACAGCTCACTTTCAAGGCCGTTTAAAAAGAGTCTAAAAGGGTTATTTCCCAATTAAGCTCTTTTCTCTTTTAAAGTTCTCAAAATGCCCCTACGACCAGCTTATGATCATATTTTTGTGTCTGTAAGAAACGTGCGTTTTTATTACGTAGATCAGCAAAACCAGCGCAAGCTCTACAGTTTGATAAATACAGTATAGATATTACTGCACAAGAAAAAAATACCAAAAATGAGCAAAAATATATTTTTTTGTATTTAACTAAAAAGCGCAATGGAATCCATGAGAAACCTCTGGAGCATCATAGTATGTCATGCAGTCAAAGTCGTAACTATCATCCACATGTAACAACTTCAACTCCACATGGCAATGAATGTTTCTGCAAAATTTTCTACTCTGCGTAAAACGTTTATCTAACAAAAAAGATTATCCGAGAGTAAACCCATGCGTGTACAACGAAAACGACAAACCCTATTTGGCGGCATGTTGGACAAACACATTGTGTATGACCTGTTGTGGACGAAGTTAAAACTCCCATGTCTGTTTGCTTTTAAATCGGCAACAATAAATGACAACAGGAGTTATATCGCCATAACAGCTATCCTACACCAGGAAATAGTGTTTAGCGATAACCTATTAGACTCGTCTTCCTCAGTCAGAGGAAACATTAAGACAAGTATAAAGTCCCATTGTGTTTAGTTACAGTGAAACTATTGAATTAGGTTAATATAAATATAAGGAACTAAATAAAGTTTATCAAACTTGTTCAGTTCCTCAAGCTGTAAACATCTAATTGTTTACTTTTTAAAAAGCCTATTGCCGTCACCCACAACCTAACTCCCGGGACAAGTTGTTTAATGGTAAAAAGAAAATGCCAAGAATGCGAAAATGTCAGTAACGTTTATTTGCAAAATATTAACTTGTTTGCTGAGGGTATGGCCATTAATGTTTCTACATTTGACATCAGTGATGTAGTGCATAAACAAACATTGTTTTGTCAAAGAGCTCCAGGCAAATGGTGTATATGTTTGGCAAAGAAAAAAGGCACATCAAAATATGGAGTGCAGTGACATTAAACCTGCTAATCTATACTCAGAACAAGTGTTGCAAAAGGAGCAAAACGACTAGAAATGATAAGCAGTTGGGTCTGATTAATGTTTCTGATCCCATTCATTCATTGGAAAAACTCCAATACGAATTTGAGTTTGTTGAATTAATTAAGGAATTATGTTTTAGAAATTTTATATTTTCTATTGCAGTTCAGAGCAAAGTTGTTTATATAGAGAAAGTAGAAAATGCAAAAACTGTGAATCTGGCGCTCTCAACCGACGCAACGGGCTCTTTAATAACCCATATAAAAAGACTGGCTCTGGTCTTCCTATATTATTGTACCAAGTATTAATTCCGTTTCACAGTAAAATTATGTCAATTTTCTAAATGATATCAGAGAAACAGGACGTAAATATAATTTCTAATTAGCTAAGAGAATGTTTGCGCTGCGGTGTGCCGCATTCAGTTCCGGCTAGTGAAATAAGGATAATATTCCGGATGTGAAAGAAGCTATCCCGATGGTATATAGGATTTGAATTACCGCGATTGTTCAATAAGCCATCTTAATGAAAAGGAACCTGGAAAGGCAAGAGCAATACAAAACAACGTTGTAAATTTTTAAGACTTTGTCCGGAGATGTATGATATGTTATTACAGACTGCCTTGAAAATAGAGACATAATTAATGGTTTTGTTGAGCTAGACATAAGGAAAAATGAATTTGCTGACCATGCTCTCCTTTTTATGCTTACTGTTATGCAACCGGTTGCTTTTTATTTTTCCAAAGGAGCGACCTCAAGACTTGAATTAAAAAGTATTTTGAAAAATGTGGTTGCTGCTGTTCTGGAATGTGAGCTGAAGCCAATTACTCTAATTTGCGACCAAGGCTCTGCCTTTCAGTCAACCCTAAAAAGCCTGAAAGAAGATCCCAAGCGTAACCAATTACTGAAGAACCGAGAACCTGGTTGGTTTGAATTCTAAGGACATATCTCGTTTGAAGTCCCGATACAGCATTGAATTTATAGTGTATAACTATGTAGTATATTCAATATTCTGTGGTAGAACAGAGAAAATTTCTCGAATGGTAACATTGTAATTGACTTACGTAGAAGAATATAAGTGTAAACTGTGTTAGAACACGTAATTTTGTATTTGGTTATTCCTAAGTAATATTACTTTAAAACTTTGTAGTAGTTTAGGGGCAGACTATGGGAGGACGACCGGAGGTAGCCCAGCCGTAAACCGGATTCATGAGTCAGATTTTGCGAGCGGGAAAGAAGGAGGAAGTGTAAGATAGAGAAAGTAGGCCTGCAAAGTTAAGACACTAAGATGAAACCTTATATAATTTTATTATTATTCAAGATTATTAAAATTAGCGTAAAGTATTTGCTGGTGTTTGGTTTTCATTCCACATATGTATATTTTAGATGGCAGTCACAATATGTAATGCGAGCCTGAATATTTATGACCTATACACCTAATTAAGGGTTTGAGAAATAACTTTTTAAATAAAGATATCATTTTTGAAGGCAAAATATCGAAATGGCGTGATATTGCAAATGTTTACGAAACGAAAAAAAAATTGAATGACCAACGTGTCGTTCTTGAAAAGATAGTAGTAAGAGAATAGATAAGTAGCATTGCTTCTGCTAACATTTGTATATTTTGTTTCTAGGTGAAAAATTGTATAAAAGTTTTTAGTGCAACGGTATCTGCAGCTTTATCATATACAGCAAAGTCTTGTTAGTATCTAACATGAGTAATGTGTTTCATTACTATGTCTTTAATTCCTACGGACCTGTATGCGATGGATTTAAATGATTTTAAACCTTATATCAATACAGCACCATCTAGATCCTGTATTGACCTAGGCCTTAGGATCTTCTTACGGTAAGAAGATTAAACTTTTTCAAAATTCTTTTGATTCTGACATTGAAACTCTGGCTCCGGAAGTCCAAAAGGGAAATTATTGATTTACAGTGCAGTGATATGTTTAAGAACAAATATAAAAATGTATCTTTGTTGGAATTTTATAAGAGTCTTCCACTGGTATAATTTGATAATTGCATAAATTTGCTCGTGGATTGTTTTCTGTTTTTGGTACTACGTAATTGTATGAGAAAACGTTTTCTAAGATAAAATACACAAAGAATGTTTACAGATCTAAATTAACCGATGAGCATATCAAATCTCTTTTAGTAATTGATAAAAGTAAAATTAATCCCATGAAATGACATGCTCCCCTCTCATAGCATAATGACAAAAAACAAGTTTTGTTTTATAATATGCAACACTAGTTGCACCTATCTACACATGCATACTTGTGATAGTATGTACATGTATTCATCATAAGCCAAATGAATTTCACACATGCTGTATATAGGCCTTCCCCGAAACATAATGATGTAGGGTAGGACGGGGCTTAAAGGTCCGCGGGTAAAAAGGTCCACCACTAATATCTCAAAAACAAGTGACGTATCGTTGTTGCTAATGACACAAGTGTAAAGATGCGGGCGCGGGGGGAGGAACGCGCTATCGCTGGCCGTCGGGCGACGTCGCTTGCGGGAGATACACGGTCGCGTGTCCAAATTTTGACGTAAGTATTTTTTTCGTTTTGAATATTTTTGGTTTCAAGGACTGTTTTAAGTTAACGATGCCTGGAAATAGTTTTTTATTATACGTTATTTAATTGTTTTTAAATGTTTATAGTCATTTTTAAGGTAGACTGAATGTTTTTTTTTGTATAACCTCTATAAATACACGCGGTTGGGGTAAAAAGGTCCGGTTGGACCTTTTTACCCCAACCGCGAATTATTTTTGTTTTATAAGAGTTTAAATATCTATGTTTAATATTCTAAAATTTTAAGTGCTGATTTGTTTAATTTTGTTCTTCATCTGAGACTGAATATTAATTAAAGTGTTCAGATAGTTAGAATTGATAAATAAGACTTTATATTTTCCAAAAATATATTGTTATTTGATTAAGACTGATTAAATTTAATTATACTTCAATGAAGAGATTATATTTTTTGTAATAATGATAACCTCATGTGTTATTTTTTTGGTTTTTGAAAAAACAAATATACTTTTGATTTCCATTAAATTATATGTAGTTATTATTTCATTAAACCCTTTAAAATTAAGAACGAAATATTGGACCTTTTTCACCCTCGCTGTCCCTTTTTACCCCCTACTATGGGGGCAAAAAGAGACAGATACAATGTCTAGAAAAACAGTAAAAATATATATTTCTATTATGATGAATCAACCAAGAATTGAGCCAAACATAGTTCGATAATTGTTGGTTTCATATGTGTTGTTTGTTTTGTTGTAGTAGGTTTGATTTTCACAATGTAATTGCTAGAAGTGAAATTGGACCTTTTGGCCCCGCCCTACCCTACATATATTAAAGAAAGCTATTTGTTTCAGCATACTATACAGATAGTAGACATGTAAGCAAAACAATAAAAAATACAGCAGAATCTGCTATGTTTTATTGATTAACTATTTGATAGTGTCAATGGAACTACAACCTTTAAAAAAAAGCAAAGGAAAACTGTTACGTACAGCAGTAATGGAAATTCACATCACCACACGTTTTGGAGTGAAGCAATAAAAAAATTAGAAAATATGAAATATGTTGATTCAACAGGAAAGGAAATGTAGGTGCCCTCATTAAATAATTTTATTATTAAATTTTGGAGGCCACGAACTGGCAAGCGCAGTGTCAGGCGGCCATCCACGAGGTGGACAGATGACCTCATAAAAGTCCCAGGAAGTCGCTGGATGCGGGCCGCTTCAATAGGTCGATTTGGAAATCTTTGGAAAGTCCATCTTCAACAGTAGACATCCTGCGGCTGATGATGATGATGATTTTAACCTTAAAAAGTTATATGAGGCTGTGGCAGCTTTTTAAAAGCCATGGTATTAAAATAATGCGACCAAGATATTTTAATTCTAATCCAATAGAATTTTTTTTGGTCAAGTTAGAGCATACAATTACCGTAATAATAACCCAAACTGCCCCAGCTTCAACTGTATCTTTAAGTCATTATTAATAACCAGAATTATCAAGTTCCGTAATGAAACATTTAATTGTAAGGATGATCCTGCAGATCAAGTAATGAATTTACAGTCATTATTTAATAAACAAATAAAAACACTGTCGAGCCGGGTTACCCCAAGGAACAAAATATTGAAATGATTGTGGAGCAGGCATGACGAGAACATATAAATGTTCATTCGCGTGCCTACACTACTGGATGGGTGGTGCGAAAGGCTGTAAATAATTTACGACTAAATTGTATCGTGTGTAACAAAAGTCTCACAACTAAAGAAGGCATATCCATGACTCGATAAGTCACCGAGAATATAATGAAGCTAAAAACCGTCCAAATTACCCATCCGAAGGCGCAGTAAGGTGTTTCGGTACAGTCGTTACTGAAACAAATGCATACTTGGAAACCAATGCTCTATTTATAATATTTCATCTAGTATTATAACAATGATTTAATATATTATATATTCATTTGATTTTATCGACTGTACCGAACATAAAACAATGCTCCTTAATCATTTCATTGCTTTAACTGTTAGACTCACAGTAATGAATTGGAGCAGTATTATAAATAGAAGTTTAAAGGGCACTGACGTTTTCTCTTAGTTAATAAAGTTTTGCCTACGATGCCGAAAAAAGCTTTAAAAAATTATAAAAATAAAAAAAAAATCTTTTAATAAATAATTAGATGTTTTATTCAATTTTCTTCTACGAGAACAGATGAATTAAACTTAATAATATAATATTGTATTATAGGCCTATTTCATATTTTTTATTCATATACTTTGTTATTTCCATTTAAATTTACGCATGTCGTATGCCGAAACAATGTTGAATTGATATTCTGAATTATTATTCAGCAGCTTTGATAACACCTTGTTTTCTGGCGAAGCCCATTTCCACTTTAACGGGCAAGTTAATAAACAATACTGCAGATATTGAAGTAGCAAAAACCCAAATCTACAAATGAAAGGCCCCTTCTTGAGGTCGTACAGTCACTGTTAACTCTGCCGAGTCTGTGAGTATGTTACGAGAGTTTCTAGCACTATAATTCCAGAAATTTGTTGGTTATAATCAGAATCCGTGGTTACAACAAGATAGAATTAATTGCCACACCTTTAAAGAGTCCCTACTAGTAGTTAAAGAAATGTTCCCGAAAAAGTTAATTTCTAATAGAGGTGACATCCCTTGGCCACTCAGGAGACCTGATTTGTCACCAGCGGATTTCTTTCTGTGGGGATATTTGAAGAATCATGTCTACACTTACAAGCCAAACAGAGTCACAATTAGAATCAAAGATTAGAGAAGAGATGTCTGCCATCCCACAGTCGTTTTGCTGAAGTCTTCGAAAATTTCCGAGCTCGTTTAGAGTATGCCCAAGTGGAGACGGCGGTCATTTAGATATTATTTTTAAAATATAAATTCCCGCTAATTGGCCGTTTTGTTAATAAATATTTTTCTCACTCATTTTAGACTTAAAATTAAGAAGGCCCTTCAAATGGACATTTATAGTATGTGATGTTAAACAACCATCAACTAGGAGCACCGCTGGGAAGAATGAGCGAAAAGAGAAGAAGAGTACCAAACCAGCGATGGCTGATGCCGCTGTTTCGTACGACTCCAGAGCTACCGAAGAAACAACACCTGTGGACCAGCTTTTTATAAGTCTTAACTAGTAGCATAAATATTCGATTGGAATCTCAAAATGGAGTCAAATTTTGTACGAGCTGATAACAGCAACCTGCCTAAGATAGACACATTTATGGTTGCATTTTTCTTTAAGAATAACGTTGATAACTTTGGTGCAGAACTTAAAAATGTAAAAACAGCAATGCAAGTACATACCTACTACGAGACAAATATTTGTTTACAAACTAATATCTATCATTATTGAGTCATTACCAGTTCACAGGTTTTTTTTACAATATATGCAAAGAACACCGTACCTACCTACCAGACTAATAGATAGGTACTAACAAGGGGCAATTGCATCGTTATTTTTTTTCAGGAGCTATGCTGTTTCACCACTCCGTCAACTTCTGTTATATTATTTGTAATAAAATCAGTAATTTGGAAATAAGGTGTAAAACTAAAGTGACAGATATAGTAGCCTCTTATTGAACAATTGATATAGACAAGGACGGCACATATGTCGCGATGATTTGACACAAATTGAACAAATGGAGCAGGCAGGTTACTCTACAGTACCCCAGGGAAGAGAACAAGAAAGCAAGATAGATGTCCGAGAGTAAGATAGAGAGACAACATCCGCTTAACTTTGGGTCTATACTGGACCAAAGTTGCAGATGGCAGGGCTCCAGAGAGATGTAGGAGGGCTATGCCAAGAGGTACATCGAATTGAGGAACAGTATATAGTAACAAACAATTTTAAAAAGTACTGCGAATAAGTAAAGCTTTGAACATGCCGGGGTTTGGAAGTGAAGAAGTTTATATTAAAATAAGAAACCTGAAGTCTACACATTGGAAACAAATTGAGAAAATTAAACAGAGGAGTATATCTGGAGTTGGAACGGATGACATATATGTGGGCCATATTTTTTCTTTTTTTGAAATGCTATGGAACATATCAGTACAATGCCATGACTGCGTTGCATCACAAAGAGGCTGCAAACAAGGAATTACGGTAGGTCCATCGTAGGAGTCAGAAACCATCTACTACATCTATAAATTGTATCCAATATCAATAGAAATTCAAATTATTAAGTAATGTAAATTTAAAAATGTAAAAATTACATAATTCGTAACTTATTTAACAAAATTACACAACTAAAGACTAACACGAAGTACCCCGTGAGCGTTAGAAAAAATAATACACCAAAAGATCATAGCTATACGATCTTTTGGTCTAGGCTAAGGTTTGCTCTAGGTTTTGGTAAAGGCTATTAAAAAAACACACTTCTGATTCAGAATCCGAAAAACGAGTACAAGTAGAGCTTCATAATACTGATATAATGCAAGCCCATTTATATGGAATTGATTACCATAGGTAGAATGAAGACGAGGAAAAGGGGTGTAAATAAATACACTAGCGATAGCTACTTTAGAAGTAGTACTCTGTGGAATAGAATTTGCCAAATTATGTCACATGTTGCCTCACATGCACCAAGCCCTATTCACAATGTGAAGAGCAATAAAACTGAAAACTTTAATGTGTATTACATAGTGTACTTTGAAGTGTATTAAATAAGCGTTCAAAATTCTAAAGGCATTTTATGAGGCAAAGAAAATAGTAAGCGCTGAAAATTATTTCAGTGCTAGTATATCATAGCAAAAATTCATTAGGAAACAAAATTGAATGGTATTTTCTAATAAAGACGACGTTAGCCGTGCTACTGCGGACAAAAAAAGAAAAAACATTTAAAAAAACTAAGCGTCAAAAGAGACATTAGGTAGATAAATTTAGTATACTAAATAAAAAAAAAATTACTAGAGGGCCCATCTAGTTTCAGCACTTTTAAAAATTATCGTCCATTTTACGTTCGTTCCCCTAAAGTCAAAGATTGCGAAGCTTGTCGGGATACTGCAATGCATTCGGTTAATATTGCATTAAACCGTGACAACCGTGATGAATGACAAGCAGCAGGCACCTCTTACCAAGGTAAACAATGCTAAGAAGTGGTGACCTTATTTTAAAAGACAATGGCTCAGATTTGGACAGAAATATTACCAATATTATTGGTTCAAGGATTGCACGTCAGATCGATCAGTAATACCTTATTCACGGTCTGTTTTCAGCAAGACTGTTATATTGTCGGGGATAGTGCAATACAGCGTAAGTGCAAAAAACTGAGCAAATTGTACCTGAGTAAGCTGTTCCTGAACTAGGTATCGAAGAAAGTGTAGTAACTGAGGAAGACAGAGCAGAAATTCTTAATGCTCACATTCAACAGACAGAAATAGTATTACAAAATTACGGACAGGCTGCAAATACTGCCTCTAATTGTTTATTGACTGGCTGCACAAATGATAGTTTGCATACTATCACAAATTCTCTGAGAATAACTGTGTTAAGTAATAATAATTATTACATACCACCACTAGCGCGAGTGTGAGTGGATCATTTATCTAGGAATAACTGGGATATTTTATATAATTTGCCAAATAGCATAAGTACATTTGCTGTGTTACAAATAGAGCATGTTTTCTCATTTGTTAATGCCCAAAGACCTCATTTCGAATTGAGCCCTAAAGTGAGAAATACTGATAATTTATTTTATTATTGGATTGAGAGATCTAAAGAGGAATTTATAACATTGTTGAATGAAGGATATTACAAACTCATAGAGGCATTTTAGGTTTGGCAGGTTTACTAATGAAACTATGGACTGGAGAATATAACGATGGAATGTCAGTGTCTCGCGGCACCCTTGAGCGAATAATGGACAGTGTACAAGAATTCGTTTGGAGAAGTTTGTTCCCAACAATCTTGGAATAAACATATCAAGGGAGAATTTACGACAACATAATTTAATGTTGCCAAATGGAATATATAACAATGAGGAAAAAAAAGAAGTCATTTTAATTTGTGATGACACTTACATATATATATCAACAAAAGTTCAAATTATATATTCCAAAGAATACTTACCCACTTCATAAGTATTGAATACTAAAAATAATTTACTCAAACCATTGTTGATGGTTAAATGTGATGGATATATTCATTGCCTGTTTTGGTTCATGCGAGGCTACCACATCAGATGCTTAGATGAGATCCTTATTTAGTGATGAGAATTCTTCTCTCAGATTGTACTTGCAGGCAAATGATACTTTTATACCAGACAGGGGCTTTAGAGTCTATCAGCTTGTTAGAAAACAGCAATTATAGAGCCTACATGCAAACTGGGGAACTTAACATCTTAGAACGAGAAATAATCCGCAGGGCTATTTATTAGCTACTTTGCAATAGCAAAGCGTTTGCCAAAATGTAAAATTTTGGCGCGGCAGATTTTGATATTACCTATGAGTTTTAAGAGCGATCTGTTATATCCCAGCCATGTATGGGATATTGTTCAGTCACATCCCTAGCCCTTCGCTGACATAACGGTTTACCATGGGTTGGGATGTGCAGGGTAAAATCGGAAGTTAGTCCGTTAAGTTTCTGTTTGGATATTACTATGTAGTTCAACCACACTATTACATAAAATACTGTGTTTTTATTGCTTTAAATATTTATAAGTAATCTTTTTCAGCTGGAAGGACTCCTGCATCTTGCTTGTTGGCGACGCGCCGACCTCGTCAGCTGCGTGCCGGCCCCTCCGATACGAAAAATAGTGTCCAGTGCGCGATTGTGACATGTCCCGACAATAGTGAAAAGTGTTAGCGAGTTAAGTGATTTGTAAATTTTTAGTCTTATATTGATTATAACTTAGCGTAGATTTAATGTATAGCAGACATTTTTATGTTATCGGATAGTGCTCGCTGAGACCTTTTTATCAATATATAATATGTATGTGTACGACTTAAGATTAATTAAATAATTGCCGAAAATGCCAAGTGTCATAACGAAAATAGCGTAGAAATTGGGTCAATAGGTCGCGGCTCTTTCTACGGTATAGCCGCGACCTAGGTAAGCTAATTCATTTTACGGGTTTGTCATGGGCTCAAGAAATCAACTCAAGAAATCAACTCAAGAAAGCGAAGAAAACTGAAGACTCCTGAAAATTGAAGATTCCTCAAGAATATTCAAGACGACGTACTTTGGAAGAGGCATAGGGACGGGGTGTATAGGGACTATAGGGTGGCGCTTGGCACGGCATTACGATCAATTATTGTTTCTTATTTACCACCTCCCTCTAACACACTGCACCTGCCGCTGTTCAGGTGTTACGTGCATACACACCCACACCCACATACACACAGTTACACGCCTTTAAGAGGCATCACAGCAACGTGGGAAGATACAACGGGCTGGGTACCGGCGGCTGAGTTTTTCAACTTAGATACACGCCCAGCAGCCGCGCGTACCAGAAGGTCTCCCGGCACCCCAACACTGCTAGTCATGGTCACGTAGCTTCCGTCCTAAACAATGCATATGAAGACAATCGAATTAAAGGACCGCAACTGAATTTGTGGCTATTGAAGAAGGTCGTTTGCAATTGTAACGCGATAGGGATGTATGTTTATTTAATTTACAGGCAAATCGAAACCCAGCGCCCATAAACAGACGCTCTACGTGTGGATGTAGACATTTAGCGAGCTCGAGTAGACGCAAAACGAGTTCGGATTGAAAAAGAGCGAATCCGAAATAGGGCTTGCAAACCAGGATCCCGGATTTAAAAAATACCGGTCTAAATTAAGAACTTCAAAATACTGGTATTCAAGTTATTTTTATTAGAACTTATTAGAAGTGTTTTCACATCTTTAATTTTTGAGTATGTTTTTCCAACATTTTTCAAGAGAGTTCAGTCAAACATAAAATTTTAACTGTTTTTTCTTTTTAAGTGGAGATAATGCTAGTACCCTCGTCTTATTGTATAGCAAATAATTACTGCTGTAACTGGTTAAAATTTATGACTAGAGAAAACAATATTTGCTTAAATGCTTACAAGAAAGCATTAAAGAATGAAAATAAAAAATACTATTAAAAGTGATTCGTTTTTGGGTCATTTTCTGTAATTGGTTATTTTTAAAAATGTCAACATCTGGTAATCTACCCTAGCACCCGATATCAATAAATACAAAAAATGCAATTACCGCCGACCAAAGCAAAGAGAACAATACTGAAGAATGATTTATAATTATAAAATTCAGTTCTACTATTATTTGGAGATTGCAGAACTATGTGCCCATGTCCCATCAATGGCTCTTAAACACGTCGGCAGATTCCATATCGTTTGAAAGATATGAAATTGCTGTAGTAACATACTCGCCCATGTCCGCCACGACCCGCTAGCATACTGCGGAAAACTACGTTTTAAGAACAATTCTTGTGGGCTCACTTTAGTATAGCCCTACCTTAAATAAAACCATACGAAGATGCTGAAGTGATTCATGCAGATTGTTATGCGATATTCACCAAGACAACACAAAACCGCGTCGCGGGTTTGTTGTCTCGTCTTATTTGGCGAGAATCTCGAGGATAAGCTTAAAACCGCCGTCTGTAAAGAAGTCTGGGACGGCCCTAAAACAACCTAGAAATTACCGGTCTTCTATATTTAATAAAACAACTTCGTGAAGACTTCCAAGAACTCAAATGACCGTCGTCTAAACCCGAAGCAGGAAACCCTCGTCAAGGCCAGGGCCGAGCAAAGGCGGGCTGCGGCTCTCAACGGCGACGGACGGTGGACCAGTCGGCGGTGTGGATCTACAGATGTCGTTAGATTTGGTAGCTTTTCTTATGTAGGCACATCGGAGAAGTGACGAACCACCATGTACATCTATTGAATGTTATTGGAAGAAGTTAAAGTTAGCAAAAGTAAGCTCCTTGAAGTTTCCAACGGTTAGAGGAATGAAGGGAAATTCTTCTACAAATATGGTGATGTAGTCTTAAATGAATTTTGGTGGAAGGAATAAGAAGGAATCTATGTAAAGTGCCCGAAATTCTACAGATTTCCGTGCATTATTCAAGCATAAGAAACAAACTGAAACCTTTTTAACCAAAATATTGATGATTTTTTTACAAGGAAATATTAATTTACTGGAAAGTCTGACTTGAGCACAGCACAAAATTCAAGCATAGCACGAGTTAAGGCATTTTTTATATTGATTACATAACGGAATACTTTTTAAATGTGAGACGCAATCTCAAAATATAAATTAGTCTGGTAGATTTGCTAGTCATTAAAATTTGTGTTCACGTTCATATGTGTCGGGCAGTCATAGTACACGGCATCCAATATGCATATATAAGTGGCCATCAGGCAGTCACTAGTTTTAAATATAATTAATGTTATTATTTTAGATCTTTAGGACGTGTTTCACACCCGACGTTGGCTCAAGTAAAAGCTTTAGTTCATTATTTAGAATAAAGGCCGCAGTTGGCTAAAAGATTTTTAAGTTACTCGTGTGCCAAAGCTCAAGCCCGTAAAGAATAGGAAATTATTATATTAAAAATAATAGTATTGGAGGAGGCACCATCAAAAGTGCACGGAAGTGGATAAAGGTATGTAGATTTTTATGTGTTCACTAATCACTTAACATTTTAACCTCTGCATTGGTTGACTATGTTTTTTACGCAAGTTTCTTCCCTTTAGTACTATTCGGCTGACAAAAAAAAGCGCGATAAATAATCTGCACTTAGAGCTGCCGCTAGACGTAGGACGTGGTGCCAATGTGGATGTGCCGGAATTAAATGAAGTTGAAGAGAGAATAGTTGCATTAATGGGTGGCGGTGGATTTCCGCTGATTATAATCAGGTACAAGTTAAGAGATGGAAAAAGAAAATGCTTTCATCGACGTGAATCAACCATTAGCCATTGCTAATTATAACAGAAATATAGGAGGGGTCGATATTCTTGACCAAAGTGTCGAATATTCTCGAACATTTATGAAAACGAAAAATGAACTCTTAAGTTTTATTCATTTCCTCGATTTGGCAGTGGCTGATTATTGGCACAAGTACAAGATGGACTGCACCGCAGCAACAATTTCTTGTGGTCAGGTAATAGATTTGCTGGACTTCAAGTTACTAGTGGCAGAAGGTCTAATGTGTTCACTAAACCGTACAAAGCGAATACAAGCCGATGATGAGGACAATGAGAACCGAGACGTAAATTGCCGCTCTGAAAGGTATCGGCCGGCCAATCCACCTTTAGAACCGAAACGCTACAGTGGATATGAACACTTTCCCGAGTTTGATGAAATTGTTAGCCCCGAAGTTGTAGAATGGACGGCTGTGAGACTAGGTCCACGATAAGATGTGGCAAATGTGATGTTTAGCTGTCTCACACGTAAAAGCAATTGTTTTACTTCCTACCATAAAAAATGAGTTCTGCTATTAAATATCTTGTCATAAGACTGATTCATTTGAGTTATGAATAAATAATAATACAAAACACATTGATTTGGTTATATTTTTTAAACAAATAATGTTCATATCTCTATTTCATTTATACCACATAGACGAATTAAAGCAGACAACGCACGATAGTGCGACGTTATTTACAGCAAGAGGGGGACGGGGGATTTTTTTTCCTAGCTTGCTTATTTGAAGTATATGCAACTTCTAAAGAACAAATAATTTACAAAAATATACTTCTAGGCCTGAATAATTTTTAATTTTCAAATGCATTATAACTGCCCTCATAATATTTTGTAACGTCTCTATAATATGACACGTGACTACTGCATGTTCTACTACATTTTATGCTAGATGAATTGTGAACTACAAAAAGCGTCTCAATGTACTTGATTTATAAATTTAGTGTGTGATAACTTAGGTTTTATTGTGATTACTTGTGCACCAGAGACAGGTTTCGCATGTTTGATAATTTATTATATAAATGTCGGAGGAAGCTATGAGTCTGGTTGATTGTTGTTTGCGTGCATAACGCACAATAATTGCTAATTAAATTTGATTTGATTTGTTACATTGTTCTATTACTTCAACCTTTTACGCCTTTGCCATAACGTAATAAAAGTTTAAGAAAAATTATAATTTACGAAACGACCAATCAGAGCAAGGCACGTGCTTCGAGTGGGGTCGAGGCACCATCTTTACTATTCAGGTAGGCCATGAGTGCCAAGTGGATATAGAATGGAGGATCCATGGTAGAGACTAGAGACATATTGAGTTGGATCGTTGGGAATATTTGTTGGTTAAAGCAAGGTCGGTGCTCTGAACCCACTGCTCGGTCTTAATCGTCCACTTTTCTATCGTCATTATTGCAAAATGATAAAATATTGTTAAATTTAAATATAAAAATATCTGTGATCATTGTGTTTTGTGCTCGCATTTTACCCTGATGACGCCCACTGCAATGCAAGCACTAATGACGATGTCAACGGAAATAATGTTTCTGCAACATATATATTCATATATCGAATTGGTTTATTTATTTTTCGTTATAGTGTAACGAGTCGGCGCCATCGTCGTCCCCAATGTAGGAACACGGGAGGGTGGTGTACGAGAGGAGCCCACGATCGCGTTCGCCACTGCGTCATCCAAGTCCCTGAGTACTACTCACGAACTAATACTACTTTGCCCAAAAATAAAAGTCATTACAAAATCTCTTAATCCTCTTTATTGAGTTTAGTAACCTGCTAATCCTACCTAGAGCATATTATAAACTCTAAACGGTACAAATGCACCTGACAAGTCAACCGCGTGGTTTTATGAAGATGATCGTCATTGTGAATGTTTTTCACTTTCAGACTTCAAGAATCGTCGGGCTACATAGTTATCAAAGAAGTTGATGACGACAACGGGACATTGCCTGAAGAATCGGAAGTGGGCTGCTTGAACCCAAATGCCCAAGCCGCTTTCGCCCAGGCTGCGGGCATGTTACCAGAGCAAGTGCGTGGGTGCGCTCGTGGACGTGGGAAAGGGCGTGGCCAGGGACGCGGACGTGGTGAAGGGCGCGGGGTGGCAACATCGTCGAGTTGTTGACCAAGGCTTGCAGCGAGACGTTGGTCGCCCACTGCAAGAAATTTTCGGGACGTCATAAGACGACGAATGAATGTCAGGGTAAATAAAGATGACCCTGGGGAAGTCGCTGATGGGAGGGATACTCCACTGCAAGGGGAATGTATACCTTCTTATTATAAGTTGTAGCCGATGAGACGAACCGGTATGCCAATGTCATACACTCAACTTCTTTTCATGCCACGTGGTACCCTACAAAAGTCGACGAGATGCTAGCAGCTATGCCTGTTTGCATTCTGGATGATTCTGGGTATTATACACATGTCAACTATACACAGTTATTTTTCTACAAACGAACTACTTGGCAGCAGTGCCAAGTGCCAGACTTTGTTATTATTACAAATTGTAGCCGATGAGACGAACCGGTATGCCAATGACATACACTCAACTTCTTTTCATGCCACGTGGTACCCTACAAAAGTCGACGAGATGCTATCAGCTATGCCTGTTTGCATTCTGGATGATTCTGGGTATTATACACATGTCAACTATACACAGTTATTTTTCTACGAACGAACTACTTGGCAGCAGTGCCAAGTGCCGGACTTTGTTATTATTACAAATTGTAGCCGTTGAGACGAACCGGTATGCCAATGACATACACTCAACTTCTTTTCATGCCACGTGGTACCCTACAAAAGTCGACGAGATGCTATCAGCTATGCCTGTTTGCATTCTGGATGATTCTGGGTATTATACACATGTCAACTATACACAGTTATTTTTCTACGAACGAACTACTTGGCAGCAGTGCCAAGTGCCGGACTTTGTTATTATTACAAATTGTAGCCGATGAGACGAACCGGTATGCCAATGACATACACTCAACTTCTTTCATGCCACGTGGTACCCTACAAAAGTCGACGAGATGCTATCAGCTATGCCTGTTTGCATTCTGGATGATTCTGGGTATTATACACATGTCAACTATACACAGTTATTTTTCTACGAACGAACTACTTGGCAGCAGTGCCAAGTGCCGGACTTTGTTATTATTACAAATTGTAGCCGATGAGACGAACCGGTATGCCAATGACATACACTCAACTTCTTTTCATGCCACGTGGTACCCTACAAAAGTCGACGAGATGCTATCAGCTATGCCTGTTTGCATTCTGGATGATTCTGGGTATTATACACATGTCAACTATACACAGTTATTTTTCTACGAACGAACTACTTGGCAGCAGTGCCAAGTGCCGGACTTTGTTATTATTACAAATTGTAGCCGATGAGACGAACCGGTATGCCAATGACATACACTCAACTTCTTTCATGCCACGTGGTACCCTACAAAAGTCGACGAGATGCTATCAGCTATGCCTGTTTGCATTCTGGATGATTCTGGGTATTATACACATGTCAACTATACACAGTTATTTTTCTACGAACGAACTACTTGGCAGCAGTGCCAAGTGCCGGACTTTGTTATTATTACAAATTGTAGCCGATGAGACGAACCGGTATGCCAATGACATACACTCAACTTCTTTCATGCCACGTGGTACCCTACAAAAGTCGACGAGATGCTATCAGCTATGCCTGTTTGCATTCTGGATGATTCTGGGTATTATACACATGTCAACTATACACAGTTATTTTTCTACGAACGAACTACTTGCCAGCAGTGCCAAGTGCCAGACTTTGTTATTATTATAAATTGTAGCCGATGAGACGAACCGGTATGCCAATGACATACACTCAACTTCTTTCATGCCACGTGGTACCCTACAAAAGTCGACGAGATGCTATCAGCTATGCCTGTTTGCATTCTGGATGATTCTGGGTATTATACACATGTCAACTATACACAGTTATTTTTCTACGAACGAACTACTTGGCAGCAGTGCCAAGTGCCGGACTTTGTTATTATTACAAA
This sequence comes from Manduca sexta, assembly GCF_014839805.1. Taxonomy (NCBI): domain Eukaryota; kingdom Metazoa; phylum Arthropoda; class Insecta; order Lepidoptera; family Sphingidae; genus Manduca; species Manduca sexta. The sequence goes on along the minus strand of NC_051121.1, from coordinate 12,411,427 downwards.
TTGTAGCCGATGAGACGAACCGGTATGCCAATGACATACACTCAACTTCTTTCATGCCACGTGGTACCCTACAAAAGTCGACGAGATGCTATCAGCTATGCCTGTTTGCATTCTGGATGATTCTGGGTATTATACACATGTCAACTTTACACAGTTATTTTTCTACGAACGAACTACTTGCCAGCAGTGCCAAGTGCCAGACTTTGTTATTATTATAAATTGTAGCCGATGAGACGAACCGGTATGCCAATGACATACACTCAACTTCTTTCATGCCACGTGGTACCCTACAAAAGTCGACGAGATGCTATCAGCTATGCCTGTTTGCATTCTGGATGATTCTGGGTATTATACACATGTCAACTATACACAGTTATTTTTCTACGAACGAACTACTTGGCAGCAGTGCCAAGTGCCGGACTTTGTTATTATTACAAATTGTAGCCGATGAGACGAACCGGTATGCCAATGACATACACTCAACTTCTTTCATGCCACGTGGTACCCTACAAAAGTCGACGAGATGCTATCAGCTATGCCTGTTTGCATTCTGGATGATTCTGGGTATTATACACATGTCAACTATACACAGTTATTTTTCTACGAACGAACTACTTGCCAGCAGTGCCAAGTGCCGGACTTTGTTATTATTACAAATTGTAGCCGATGAGACGAACCGGTATGCCAATGACATACACTCAACTTCTTTCATGCCACGTGGTACCCTACAAAAGTCGACGAGATGCTATCAGCTATGCCTGTTTGCATTCTGGATGATTCTGGGTATTATACACATGTCAACTATACACAGTTATTTTTCTACGAACGAACTACTTGGCAGCAGTGCCAAGTGCCGGACTTTGTTATTATTACAAATTGTAGCCGATGAGACGAACCGGTATGCCAATGACATACACTCAACTTCTTTCATGCCACGTGGTACCCTACAAAAGTCGACGAGATGCTATCAGCTATGCCTGTTTGCATTCTGGATGATTCTGGGTATTATACACATGTCAACTATACACAGTTATTTTTCTACGAACGAACTACTTGGCAGCAGTGCCAAGTGCCGGACTTTGTTATTATTACAAATTGTAGCCGATGAGACGAACCGGTATGCCAATGACATACACTCAACTTCTTTCATGCCACGTGGTACCCTACAAAAGTCGACGAGATGCTATCAGCTATGCCTGTTTGCATTCTGGATGATTCTGGGTATTATACACATGTCAACTATACACAGTTATTTTTCTACGAACGAACTACTTGGCAGCAGTGCCAAGTGCCGGACTTTGTTATTATTACAAATTGTAGCCGATGAGACGAACCGGTATGCCAATGACATACACTCAACTTCTTTCATGCCACGTGGTACCCTACAAAAGTCGACGAGATGCTATCAGCTATGCCTGTTTGCATTCTGGATGATTCTGGGTATTATACACATGTCAACTATACACAGTTATTTTTCTACGAACGAACTACTTGGCAGCAGTGCCAAGTGCCGGACTTTGTTATTATTACAAATTGTAGCCGATGAGACGAACCGGTATGCCAATGACATACACTCAACTTCTTTTCATGCCACGTGGTACCCTACAAAAGTCGACGAGATGCTATCAGCTATGCCTGTTTGCATTCTGGATGATTCTGGGTATTATACACATGTCAACTATACACAGTTATTTTTCTACGAACGAACTACTTGGCAGCAGTGCCAAGTGCCGGACTTTGTTATTATTACAAATTGTAGCCGATGAGACGAACCGGTATGCCAATGACATACACTCAACTTCTTTCATGCCACGTGGTACCCTACAAAAGTCGACGAGATGCTATCAGCTATGCCTGTTTGCATTCTGGATGATTCTGGGTATTATACACATGTCAACTATACACAGTTATTTTTCTACGAACGAACTACTTGGCAGCAGTGCCAAGTGCCGGACTTTGTTATTATTACAAATTGTAGCCGATGAGACGAACCGGTATGCCAATGACATACACTCAACTTCTTTTCATGCCACGTGGTACCCTACAAAAGTCGACGAGATGCTATCAGCTATGCCTGTTTGCATTCTGGATGATTCTGGGTATTATACACATGTCAACTATACACAGTTATTTTTCTACGAACGAACTACTTGCCAGCAGTGCCAAGTGCCAGACTTTGTTATTATTATAAATTGTAGCCGATGAGACGAACCGGTATGCCAATGACATACACTCAACTTCTTTCATGCCACGTGGTACCCTACAAAAGTCGACGAGATGCTATCAGCTATGCCTGTTTGCATTCTGGATGATTCTGGGTATTATACACATGTCAACTATACACAGTTATTTTTCTACGAACGAACTACTTGGCAGCAGTGCCAAGTGCCGGACTTTGTTATTATTACAAATTGTAGCCGATGAGACGAACCGGTATGCCAATGACATACACTCAACTTCTTTCATGCCACGTGGTACCCTACAAAAGTCGACGAGATGCTATCAGCTATGCCTGTTTGCATTCTGGATGATTCTGGGTATTATACACATGTCAACTATACACAGTTATTTTTCTACGAACGAACTACTTGGCAGCAGTGCCAAGTGCCAGACTTTGTTATTATTACAAATTGTAGCCGATGAGACGAACCGGTATGCCAATGACATACACTCAACTTCTTTTCATGCCACGTGGTACCCTACAAAAGTCGACGAGATGCTATCAGCTATGCCTGTTTGCATTCTGGATGATTCTGGGTATTATACACATGTCAACTATACACAGTTATTTTTCTACGAACGAACTACTTGGCAGCAGTGCCAAGTGCCGGACTTTGTTATTATTAAAATTGTAGCCGATGAGACGAACCGGTATGCCAATGACATACACTCAACTTCTTTTCATGCCACGTGGTACCCTACAAAAGTCGACGAGATGCTATCAGCTATGCCTGTTTGCATTCTGGATGATTCTGGGTATTATACACATGTCAACTATACACAGTTATTTTTCTACGAACGAACTACTTGGCAGCAGTGCCAAGTGCCGGACTTTGTTATTATTACAAATTGTAGCCGATGAGACGAACCGGTATGCCAATGACATACACTCAACTTCTTTTCATGCCACGTGGTACCCTACAAAAGTCGACGAGATGCTATCAGCTATGCCTGTTTGCATTCTGGATGATTCTGGGTATTATACACATGTCAACTATACACAGTAATTTTTCTACGAACGAACTACTTGGCAGCAGTGCCAAGTGCCGGACTAAGTTATTATTACAAATTGTAGCCGATGAGACGAACCGGTATGCCAATGACTTACACTCAACTTCTTTTCATGCCACGTGGTACCCTACAAAAGTCGACGAGATGCTATCAGCTATGCCTGTTTGCATTCTGGATGATTCTGGGTATTATACACATGTCAACTATACACAGTTATTTTTCTACGAACGAACTACTTGGCAGCAGTGCCAAGTGCCGGACTTTGTTATTATTACAAAATGTAGCCGATGAGACGAACCGGTATGCCAATGACATACACTCAACTTCTTTTCATGCCACGTGGTACCCTACAAAAGTCGACGAGATGCTATCAGCTATGCCTGTTTGCATTCTGGATGATTCTGGGTATTATACACATGTCAACTATACACAGTTATTTTTCTACGAACGAACTACTTGGCAGCAGTGCCAAGTGCCAGACTTTGTTATTATTACAAATTGTAGCCGATGAGGCGAACCGGTATGCCAATGACATACACTCAACTTCTTTTCATGCCACGTGGTACCCTACAAAAGTCGACGAGATGCTATCAGCTATGCCTGTTTGCATTCTGGATGATTCTGGGTATTATACACATGTCAACTATACACAGTTATTTTTCTACGAACGAACTACTTGGCAGCAGTGCCAAGTGCCGGACTTTGTTATTATTACAAATTGTAGCCGATGAGACGAACCGGTATGCCAATGACATACACTCAACTTCTTTTCATGCCACGTGGTACCCTACAAAAGTCGACGAGATGCTATCAGCTATGCCTGTTTGCATTCTGGATGATTCTGGGTATTATACACATGTCAACTATACACAGTAATTTTTTCTACGAACGAACTACTTGGCAGCAGTGCCAAGTGCCGGACTAAGTTATTATTACAAATTGTAGCCGATGAGACGAACCGGTATGCCAATGACTTACACTCAACTTCTTTTCATGCCACGTGGTACCCTACAAAAGTCGACGAGATGCTATCAGCTATGCCTGTTTGCATTCTGGATGATTCTGGGTATTATACACATGTCAACTATACACAGTTATTTTTCTACGAACGAACTACTTGGCAGCAGTGCCAAGTGCCAGACTTTGTTATTATTACAAAATGTAGCCGATGAGACGAACCGGTATGCCAATGACATACACTCAACTTCTTTTCATGCCACGTGGTACCCTACAAAAGTCGACGAGATGCTATCAGCTATGCCTGTTTGCATTCTGGATGATTCTGGGTATTATACACATGTCAACTATACACAGTTATTTTTCTACGAACGAACTACTTGGCAGCAGTGCCAAGTGCCAGACTTTGTTATTATTACAAATTGTAGCCGATGAGACGAACCGGTATGCCAATGACATACACTCAACTTTTCATGCCACGTGGTACCCTACAAAAGTCGACGAGATGCTATCAGCTATGCCTGTTTGCATTCTGGATGATTCTGGGTATTATACACATGTCAACTATACACAGTTATTTTTATACGAACGAACTACTTGGCAGCAGTGCCAAGTGCCGGACTTTGTTATTATTACAAATTGTAGCCGATGAGACGAACCGGTATGCCAATGACATACACTCAACTTCTTTTCATGCCACGTGGTACCCTACAAAAGTCGACGAGATGCTATCAGCTATGCCTGTTTGCATTCTGGATGATTCTGGGTATTATACACATGTCAACTTTACACAGTTATTTTTCTACGAACGAACTACTTGGCAGCAGTGCCAAGTGCCAGACTTTGTTATTATTACAAATTGTAGCCGATGAGACGAACCGGTATGCCAATGACATACACTCAACTTCTTTTCATGCCACGTGGTACCCTACAAAAGTCGACGAGATGCTATCAGCTATGCCTGTTTGCATTCTGGATGATTCTGGGTATTATACACGTGTCAACTATACACAGTTATTTTTCTACGAACGAACTACTTGGCAGCAGTGCCAAGTGCCAGACTTTGTTATTATTACAAATTGTAGCCGATGAGACGAACCGGTATGCTAATGCCAATGACATACACTCAACTTCTTTTTATGCCACGTGGTACCCTACAAAAGTCGACGAGGTGCTATCAGCTATGCCTGTTCGCGAACAGAAGTATCGTTCGTTATATAATATATATAACGAACTACTAGTATCGACCCGTCGAAATCGAGAATTGTTAAGGTCGATTTACATCAAACGAGCGAATGCTCATTCTATCCCCACTACAGCTAATTCTTCTAGTGTAAACAGGCGTAGAGCATTCCTTCGTTGTTCTTAGTGCGTTCGCAGATTCTATGGAATATTCTAAGAATGCTCGCTCGCTTGATGTAAACGGCGCAAGAGCGCGCGAACAGTTGCTTAGAGCGTTCTAGCGTGTTAGGACGTGCTCGCGACACTGAGCGGTCTCATCAAAGCGTTTTAGTGTTCTAACGATTGTTTACGTATCTTATCGATTAAGTTATGGATTGGTCTCAAGAAAAATGTTTATTAATGATAGAAGCCTACCGCAATTTCAGATGTCTGTGGGATCCGACGTATGAAAACTATAAAAATACAACTTACAAACAAGATGCTTGGCGGGAAATCGCAAAACAACTGGAATGTAATGTTGAAGAGGTACAAAAAAAGATGGACTCGCTTCTTGCATCTTACCGCCGGGAAACGAAAAAAACAATGAGTACGAAGTCAGGCAGCGGTGCCGATTGTATTTATAATTCTAAATGGTTTGCATTTACAAGCATGCACTTTTTGATGGACAAATATAAACCGAGGAAAACAATTGATTTCGACACTAACCAAAATAAAAACATGGTAAGTAGGTAGTTACGTTTATTTATTGGGTATTCTACCATAATTTTAGGTTAGGTTATTTACGCTTTTATAAAGTAACATATCGCTTTCATTATGCAATATTGTTTTGCCATGGCAAAATATTAGTCAAATTAAAATAGTCTGAAAATTCTTTCCGGATATTTTCACATTGCAAAGTGTGTCTTCGTCCAGTGTTGGGTAACGGGAGAAATGATGATAAACGGTCCATATTTTCTCCACTGGCCTGGAATGACGACGTCATCTTCAATTCTGTCCATCATGCCCGGTGAATTATACAGCTTCCTAGAAGCTTTCCTTTTCATCAAATAATTATGTAGGTACACGCAGGTTATTACGACGAGAGATGCTTTATCAGGTTGTAGCAACATAGGTTTTCGCAATACACGAAAAACTGCTGAAAGAATGCCAAATGCATTTTCTACTATTCGTCTTGCTCTAGACAAACGGTAGTTGTAAATTCGTTTTTCGGATCCCCTGGCATGAGTACCAGGATACGGCTTCATGATGTGTCTTTGTAATGGGAATGCATCATCTGCTACAAATACGAATGGCATATTCTGTTGTCTTCCTGGAAGGCTTTGGTCATTGGGCAAATTTAATTCATTATTTTGTAGTTTCTGATAGAAAGAAGTGTTTCTGAAAACTCCGCCATCTGATATTCTGCCCTGACAACCAATATCGGCGAATATAAAATTGTAGTTAGCGTCTACTATGGCCATTAACACCACACTGAATGTGGATTTATAATTAAAAAAGTAGCTTCCGCTGTTAATAGGTGCTTGTATGACGCAGTGTTTCCCGTCTACAGCGCCAATACAGTTTGGAAAATTCCACTTCTCATTGAATTCCTGAGCGATTGATAGCCATTCTTCTTCTGTTGACGGTGTCTGAAATGAATAAAAAATTATTTTAGGGTGTATATTAATTAAACCGTTTTTTTACAGGCTGATGAGCAGGAGAATGAGCGAATTGGACAAGAAACTCCGGTAGTGGACCCTAATGCAGATACACAGTCAGATTCAACAACACATTCACAACCTGCAGCTTCAGTAGGGTCAAGAAACACCACACCACAATGGCAACCATCAACATCACTGCAATCTGGCCACACAATACCACCAAAAAAATCAAAACATGAAGACCCTCGAGTAGCCGAAGCCTACCGTATTTTAAAAGATACACATGATTCAAAGATAAGGGACAAGAGTCAAGCTTTTGGAAATCATGTTGCTTCAAAACATCGCGAATACTCAAAAGGACGAAAGCGTATGTTGAACATTACATAAATAATATACTGTTCGACGCTGATTTGGGGAAATTTGATTATGAGTCAAATTTAGCATCAACTCCGATGTCTTCATATTCAAACAGTTCACAAAATACTTGCATTGTGTATTCTGTAGCCTCAGATCAATCCCTCCACCCAACCAAATGGAAGCCAGTTCAGAAAGTAATGTCAATTTAGACCAACAATTACACATTCCGGATGATACCGCAACTGAAGAAACCAGCGAGTCTTTGCTGCATTTTATTAAACATTTTAAGTAACATGTATATCTTTTCTAGTTCCTTTTTGTTTATTTAAGTTCTCTGATTGTGTTTTTTTAAATAAATATCTTAAAATAAATTGTCTTAGTTTATTTACTTACTTGTTAGACGTCGGGGCCTACCGGGGTATTTTGTCGGAACCCCTATCTGAAGCCGCTATACTTATTTATAATTTTATTAGTAATTTAGAATAGAAAGATAATGTTTAGGGTATGATGGGGCTGGCATGGTGGAAATATCACTAAAAGCCTCTAAAATACAAAAGAATAAAAAAAAAAATTGACTTACTTTCACTAATAATTACGGTCGTGATAATAGGTGTGTAGGTATGTATAAAAGTAATAACTTTACTTACCTTAGCATAGTCTTGCAATGCTTCATTTATTGCTGCACATACTTCAGATATAGCATTACATATTGTCGATTTAGACATTTTAGTAAAATACATGAGGCTTTCATAGGAATCTCCAGTTGCCAAAAATCGCAAAGTCACTGCTAGTTTGTCATATGCAGGAATCGAGTCTCTAAAATTCGTACTTGATTTTCGAATTTTTCGCTGGTCAGAGATAGTAAATGATCAAAATCCTCTGACGCCATTCTACAAGTTTTGGAATTGTCCACTTTCTTCTTGTTTTTGCATATCCGTCATTGTTTCACCTACATTATCCAGTTTCCTTCGATGCATTAAATTTGTAACCCACCAACGTCTCTTCCTTCTTTTATTTTTGAGTTTTGCGACAAAATAATAAATGCAGCACTTGCAATAATGATATCGCTGTCAGAGTCAGACATAACGAAGCACTACCAATACTAACCACAGAATTGACACGAATGAGCAAAGAACATTCGATCTAGCTTTTGTTTACACTAAAAGATTACGAAAGAATGCTCTTGTTCTAGCTCTAGCTCTATGTTCGTTTGATGTAAATCGATAACTCTAGCTTTCGTTTACACTAAAAGATTACGAAAGAATGCTCTTGTTCTAGCTCTAGCTCTATGTTCGTTTGATGTAAATCGACCTTTTAGAGTAAGGTGAATGCTCATCCAGAGCTGTCAGCACATCTGGAAGAGAAAACATAACTTTTGTAATGTGATAAAAAAATAAGGCATACTCGTTACAATGGCTAAGTTTTTTGATCACAATATGCCTAAAATAGGTTCATTCTGTAAATATAACTTGTTAATTTAAACTGATTCAAAATTGAAACTCTTGAGTATCTTCTAATGTAAAAAAAAACAACAATATTTCCACTACTGTTTATTATGTTTAAGTGCCTACCTACCATGTTTTGCACCCCTACACAGGTAAACTCATATGAACGTGCTTATAAACTAAATATGTGGCTAATGAAGCTGTGTGCGTGATAGCCTAGTTGAGAACTGCTATGCTATTCTGTAACATCTCACTGTATTACTCACTTCTGAATCCGCGGTGAAAACGCTACTTGGAATTCTCAACACGAGTGAAATCTACTGGTAACGCTACAAGGTGAAAATGACGGTGAGGTGAACTATTTTTAAGTGAGATCTTACTTATTTGACGTTAAACGGTATTCGGCAGCAAAGATTTCGATAGTCACTTTAGAATTTAAATGTCAAATCAAAAGTTAATCATTTGCTAGTGAAAAGAAAAGTGAGTACTATATAAATTGTGATTAAGGTATTTTAAAAATAATTTAAATAAGTTATTTCCTTAAAATGTAAGTGAAATTATTGAATACGTCTATAAAAACATAACACGCACTATATTTATAAAATTTTACATTTATTAACTTTGTAGATGGCTCGATCATTTCTTTTGTTAAGTATGTTGAAAGAAGCCCACGAATTAGAAGTGAGTACCAGCCGTCGCCAAGCTCAAATTATCAGAAATTTACCACTTGTAAATCGCGATGACGAATTTGTGCACATCTATAGACTAACGGAGGATTTAATTAAAGATTTAGAAAATGAACTAAGTCCTTTGTTAAACACAACTAAGCGTCACGGGAAAGGACTTACAATAAGGTGCAAGGTAAATGGATACTTAAGTTTACTTAGCACATTTTAACTTATTTTAATTTCGAATGTTTGTAGAAATTACTATATAGGTCTTGATATCAGTCTGTATTTTTTTAGATCCTTTGCACATTGTCGTTTTTGGTGAACGGCAGTTAATTTGGACGTAATCATTTCCCATTCTTTACGGGCTTGAGCCTTGGCAGACGGGTTTCTTAAAAATCCTTTAGCCAACTGCGGTCTTTCTTCTAAATATTGCACTAAAGCTTCTACTTGAGCCAATGAAGGATGCGAAACACGTCCAAAAGACCTAAAATAATAACATTAATTAAATTAATTTCATGAATTCTAAAGACTTTACATTTGAATTCTAGTCATTTAATAATTAATAAAGCCAATACTTACTCCATTGTATTAATCAAAATAGTAATGTAATAATATTTATCGCAGCAACAGAAATTTTACACAAGCGAACGAAATGTATTCAAATTTGAAACTAGGTACTTAAAACTTTGTTTTGACAGGACTCCACAATCACGGGTTCTTTTTTTCTTTAAACAGGCAAAGGAAGACTGTGTTCAGCTAACGTAATAAATCCCATTTTATAAAAGAAGAGAGTAAAATTTTATATACATGTTAAATACAACAATGAATACATATCTTACATTAAAATATAATTAAATGATTTGTTCTTCCAATATTTATGATAAAAATGCTGTCCATAAAGTTGACAAATATGCATAACGTTGAGAGGCCGACACTAGTTGTTATCGCACGATCTCACCCGAGATTTCGGAACTCACTTCACTTCACGCGGGCTCGCTTTATGTTACAGAATACCAAAAAGTTCTCACTTGAAGTGACTTTCGAAGTGAGAGTGAATTCTAAATGAGTTACGAATTCGAGTTTGGTTTTTTACAGAATAGCACTACTGACCCGTCTGCTAAGACCGTAGGTGCGAGTTCAAATCCTGGACACACAATTCCGAGATTTGTAAGTTATTTGTATATTGGTAATCAATTATCACACACTTAAATGGTAAAGGAAAACATCGTTAAAAACCTGCATACCTGAGAGATCTGAAGAAGAATTCCTGGTATGTGAATTCTGCCAACCCACACTAGGCTAGCGTGGCGGCCTACAGGCCTAACACCTCTCAGACCCGTGCTCAGCACTCCGCAAATATGGGTTGATAAAGTACAATTAAGCAGCTATCATAGTATTATAGGTGTACAAATAAGTTTTCGCTGTTTTAATGTAGATGGCGCGCCACGGAGTCTCCGTTAGCTTTCGCAGGTGATAACCAACTTAAAAATTAGGTTGGTTTCTCAAGAACAACATAACCTATTAATATCATTGATTTTATATTGGTAAAATATAATTTTTGTTAGTTGAAAATGTCCAAATTTGAGCCAAGTAAGCGTCATTTGCGGGAAATATTAGTTTAATTCTTTAATTTAAAGAAATCTGTTGATGAGGCACATCGATTACATACTTGTAGAAACATATGGCGAGGGTGCTTTTTGAGTGGGAGAACATGTCGTGAGTGGTTTCAAAAGTTTAAAAACGGTGATTTCGACGTAGAAGACAAAGATTGCAGTGGAAGGCCAAAAATTTAGGAGGATGCAGAATTGGAGGAATTATTAGAGGAAAATTCATCTCAAACATACATAAAAAGAACTTGCTCTAACATTAGAATTCACTTAGCAAGCAGTCTCACATCGTTTAAAATCATTAGGAATGATTCATAAACAAGGAAATTGGCTTCCGTACGAATTAAAGCCGAGAGATATTGAACGCCGATTATGCTTAAGTGAAATACTGCTAGCTAGGCATAAAAAAAGGGTTTTTCACATCGTATCGTAACTAAAAAAACTCACACTGTGTATTTGGTCGGATCAGCCGGGTGTAGTGTATTATGAGCTTAATCCGAGCGAAACAATTACCGGAACCCTCTATCGAACATAATTATGAGATTGAGCCGAGCTCTGAAGGAAAAACGCCCTCAATACTATTCTAGACACGAAAAAATTATTCTCCTGCATGACAATGCTCGTCGACATTTTGCGGCTCCCGTGAAAAACGATTCCCGTGAAACACAGTTGATTGGGAAGAGTTACTCCACCCGCGGTATTCACCAGACATTGCACTGTCCGATTATCACCTTTTCACGATTATCCGGTCCATGACGCATGCTCTGTCGGAGTAGCGGTTCACATCTTATGAAGAGACCAAAATTGGGTTGATTCGTGGATAGCCTCAAATGACAAAGAGTTCATCAGACGTGGGATCCGAATGTTGCCTGAGAGATGGGAAAAAGTAGTTGCAAGTGATGGACAATATTTTAAAGAAACTTATATTACCGTTCTTCTATAATAAATACAGTTCTTCTATAATAATCCGTTTATTATGACTCTGCCTATATACCAACCTCTTATTATGACGTAATTACACTACGAAGTTTGGTTTTCATATAAGATTCTTTATAAAAAAGTCGAATATAATGACTTCCCTTACAGTGACATGTCGATTATTGTGACCCCTTTTTAATAAATTATGTCCGGTTATAATGACCGACATGATTCTTTACGCCTTCGGTAATGTTCGATGATTCCCGACGACGTTTGTCACGTGGCTCGTTTTTATTTTGAATCTCATTGACGCTTGAAGGTCACGCATTGTTTTTCGTTTGTCGTTTGTGTTTTTACAAGCTTTTATTCTTTGTATCTACATACATATGTATGTATTGTGAAAGAAATGTCATCTCAACGCCGTAAAGCATTTACGATTGAGGAGAAAGGTGCAATAATATGCAGATTAGAAAATGGAGAATCAAACTCATCTCTCGCAAAGGAATTTGGCATGGGTCATTCGACAATCTCAATGATTTTTAAAAACAAGAACCGCATTAAGGTGGTAGCTCAAGGTCCATTTTCACATTTTATCGGAATTTAATTCACGTCTAGTTAGTGATTAGTTCTCGCAGTTGAAGAAAACGTAAAATAATTAATAATCATGGATATTTCTGCCTTTAAAATTTCGTCATATTAAATTTTAAAGGCCGAAATATCCATGATTATTAATTATTTTTACGTTTTTCTTTCAACTGCGAGAACTAATCACTAACTAGACGTGAATTTAAATTCTTTACTTGCCAATACTTGTTTAGTTACCCAGATTAAAGGTGAAACAAAATGTATGAAAATGGACCTTGAGCTACCACCTTAAGCAATCTTTCAATTCAAATGTTTTGAAACCGAAGAGGCTTCGAAAATCGCGACGAGAAAATGTTGAAGCATTAATTCAGTGGTTTAAAATCATGAGAAACAAAAGAATTCCTATCAGCGACCCTATGCTACAGGAGAAGGCAAATGTTTTTACCGCGCGTTTTGGTATTCTTGACTTCAATTGTTCAGCAAGCTGGATCAGTCGTTTTAAAGTTCGACATAACATTGTGGCGGGAAAAATTATTGGTGAATCTTCGTCTGTTGATCAAAATTCAACAACAAACTGGTTGACATCTGTGTGGCCGAATCTACGAAGACAATTTTCTGATGATGAGATATTTAATGCTGATGAAACAGGACTGTTTTACAAATTAATGCCAGACAAAACTTTAAAATTTAAAGGTGAGAATTGTAGTGGAGGCAAATTGTCGAAATATAGAATAACTGTCATGGTAGCAGTTAATATGAGTGGCACAGAGAAAAAGAAATTGCTCATTATTGGAAAGTCACAAAAACCAAGATGTTTTAGCAGTGTCAAATCATTACCTGTCGATTATGCTAACAATCGTAGAGCTTGGATGACGTAAGAACTTTTTGAAAAATGGCTTTGAGATTGGGATCGTGATTTGATGAAGAAGAAGAAAAACATTTTATTACTGGTTGATAATTGCCCGGCGCATCCAAATGTTACTGATTTAAAGTCTATAACACTTGCTTTCCTTCCGCCGAATACAACATCAGTACTACAGCCAATGGATCAGGGAATAATACGATCACTCAAAACGAATTTTAGAAAGAAGCTTGTGCTTAAAATGATTAATTGTCTTGATGCTAATGAAAACAACTCTTGTACAAAAATAACAGTGCTACATGCAATTCTGATGGTTAATGATGCCTGGAATAAAATGTCACAAAGTACCATTCACAACTGTTTCAAACATGCAGGATTCATTGAAAGTCACGACGGTTTTCCTATTCAAATAGAACATGAATTTGATGAAGAAGATGACGTGCCTTTATCTTTGTGGGCACGAAACCTAAATTCAGATTCTTTAGCAGCACCAGAAATGTGGGAAGATTATGTTGATGTCGATAGAGCTCTCCTCACATCCGAAGAACCCACCGATGAAAATATCGTACAGAACATTAATGCTAAGGAACAACGCGATAGTGATGGAGAAGAAGAAGTCGAGGTAGAACCATTACCTACCGCAGAAGAGGCATTAAAAGCTGCAGAATTATTATCCCGATTTGTTCATAGCAATATTGACAACGATAATTTGACCATAGCGATGTCTTCTATACACAATAGTATTAGAGACTGTTTTTACAATAAAATAAAAACAAAAGCAGATCAAAATTACAGATTACTTACATTAAAAAATACAACTTTTATGTACATACATCATACATAGGTATGTACTTATTACGTGCAATTTTTATTTTATAAGTAACTATGTTTCTCTATTAAAGTACTTAAATACATGCATACTATTTACATAAAAATGATTTTTTTTTTCACAAAACGCTTTGTATGACGTCCGCTTATTATGACGTGTTTGTCAATTCCTTTCGATGTCATTATAAACGGATTCGACTGAATTTAATTTTTGATAAAAAAAAATGGTGGAGATTTATTTGTACTCCAATATGTGAGTAAATACTCAGGATATGCAAAACGACATAACCTCAAAAGTTAACACAATTTTTTAAAGTAACAATTATTTAAATACATCAATTGTAATCTGGGACACTGCTTGTACCATTGGGTTTTTCCTTAGGAGGGTCTCAAAACTGCCTGCACCACCAGAGAGAAGGCTAACTTCTCCAATTGGTTGAAGCCTCAGTGATTTCTGAATCTATTGGAGGAACGAGGACAGTCTTCATGGTATTTTGGAAATTAGACAATGAGAGTATGTACATTTATTGATTTTGGGTCTAACACCCTTTTTTTCAGTGGCACACTTATTTTAGATTAATCGTTTTTTTTTCAAAACACAAAAAGAACAAAGTGGTAAAAGAACAGATTTCCAGGCTCGCGTCCGCTCTGCGACCTCACATTATTCACCAGAACGCGATTTTTGTTTGTATTTAACAATAAGTGTAGACAGTAAGCAAATACAATATAAATGCCCAGTCTGTGTATTGTTTTATTTAGTTCATTAATGTACATGCCACAGTATTGAACTGCAATAGTATTGAACAGAAAAAAAATTGTAACACACAAAAGCTTTTGATAATAAAGTGTTACAAATCGAAATACTTTTTGGTTTGTTCCGTGAATATTTTATATCAAGCCAAAGTCTCTGTGGGTCTGGCAACCTTCTTTATAGATCAGCAGTTACACCAAACTCGTCTCATTTTAAATTTTGCAATTAGTTTACGGATTTTAAAATCTATGAAATAATAATCATAAAGAAGTCTATGCCTATTCTTGCCACCTGAGTGAAAACATGAAATTTCTAAATTTATTTTTCAATATTTGTGGTCACAGACAATAACCTCACTACTAATAAGAAATATGAATCAAAACTCTCTTAAAAACTTTCTTGGCACAATAAGACTGCATAGCTATAGCAATATTATGTCCATCGCACAAGCATTTGAAAATGCATTCAAAACATGATTAATTAATAATATAACATCCACACGTACTCCACAAGAAAATTGTGAAAAGAATAGCAGTATTTGTATACTATCTTTAATTGTGTTATCACAAAATAAAAACTATAGCCAATTTGTATTGTTGTTTACAATTTATAAAAAAATATTTTCAATTTGGTATATGCTATAGTAAAAAACATCATTTTACACATAGAGACAATGCATGGGGCATTATATAAAATCATCTCTATACAAAATCATTCGTTTTACTAATTTTAAAAGCTGCCATTACTTGTCAACTTCATTTTATCACTGCGGTGTCATTGGGACGTACGTAAACGTGGTACGTGTCGTACGAATTTTGAATCTAGCTTTTGAAGATGGAAAGAAAACGGTAAGTCGCATATAAAAGATATCTCTAACGATTACAATCATGATAACATAAAATGTTTATTTTACCTACTAAAATTTGGTAGTCTGATGTATACACAATTCAATTCAACGATTTACGATCTACGGGTGGGGCTTACTTATAAATATCGATAACTATCGATATTATTCAATTTACGATTATTCCTGGTTGAGTCTGCTCCTATGAATCTATAGTAGGATCTCGCTAATCCGAACGGGCAATAACTTTATCCAAGCGTCCGGATAACGGACAAACAATATACTATAAAAAAATTACAACTAAATTAGGCGATTGACGACTAACAAAAAATAGTTGAGTAGCGCATGGCGACCCGCGCCCTTCTCGCCTCCCCAGCTACTAACACTCCACGCTGACTATCACCCGTCGTAGATCACCGGATTTGCAGGGTTACTGTACTTTACAATCGCGCGAATGTCCATTGCCTTGCGCATGTACTAACAGCATGAAATTAACAGGGTGCATGGTGATGGTGATGGGGATGGTGACCCATCGGGGCCACCGCCCCCGAAGAAGCTGTGCTCGTCCCCTGAAATGGGGACATATAATATATTTATTTCTTTAGACTTAAAAACCTAGTTACATATAAAACATATTACAAACAAAGGTTGGAAACCACACAAAAAGTACACCATAAAAAAAATAATAGACTAGTTACATAAAAAACACATTACAAAAATTGTTTAGAAATCAGAGAACAAAGTACACAATAAAAATAAATAGTACGACAAAATACAATTGAAGCGTCTATGGCACGGGGCGCAGACACACACACACATTCCCTTCACACGTACGGCTCCAGCATAGAAAGAATCACCAAGACTTTGCAGCCTTCATGGTCACGAGGCGGACTGAGGTGTTGGTTATCCGAAAAGTCAAAGTTACAATATGTACCTACATTTATACAAAACAATAAAAAAAGAAACAATAATGAAATACAATGTAAGCAAAAGCAAAAACAATAGATGCCGATTATCAGTTACATTTACACGCAACACACACATACACACTATTCTTTCATACATAGAACCTGTGTTACCGACTATTTATGATAACCGGTTCAACCCCCACATCCTCTCTGCAGCGCAGAAAGAAAAGCTAAAACGAAAAAAAGGCCCAAAGGCGCAAAAAGACAAGACTATGAAGCATGATAAGCCTTGAAACAATTTACCGCACAAAGCGGCACATTGCAACTCACACATGAATGGGGTCGTCCGTCCCCGATTGCCACGTGAATAAAACACAACGCATCTGGCTCGGGTTTAGCGATTATTTTGTCGCTCGATCTCTGGCGGGTTTGGGATATAAACCGACCAGTTATTGTGTTCAACCACCACCCGAGGCAAATTGGCTGCGCGATCCGCAGGGGGCAAACGAGGCACAGGAACTTGGGATAAATGTCGGGAAAGAATGGCGTCCACTAATTGGAGGCGGAAAGACAAATGGTCAATGCGGGAATTTTGAGAAGATTCCAATAGGATGCGCGCATTGAGAATGGAGACGTTCAGCAACCGCTTGAACATCTTTATGTATCACTTGGCACATCGTTTCCGCTCAATCAGGTAGGGGAGAGTAGGGTAATGGGAGTCAGAGGGTAATGAGAATCACCCACACATCCACCAAACAGTACGCGCGAGCGAGGCGTAAACAATGTTGTCTACACCGTCCCGGCCCTCCGGCGTTCCATTCCATTTTCCAGCCTTTAAAAGAGGGAAAAAAAAGTTCCTACTTTAGGACCACATCTAGGACGATACACTGTGTTCACTCCTGATGCCGAAGCCGAGCTAGCAAACGTGGTGAAGAAAATGGCAAATATTTTCTATGGTTGCACCGCTAATCAAGTAAGAAGAGTGGCTTTTGATTATGCCGAAAATTGTAATTTAAAGCACAATTTTAACAAAGCTTCAAAAATGGCTGGACGTGATTGGTTATATGCTTTTATGACTAGAAATAACATTTCTGTTAGGAAGCCGGAGGCGACAAGCATGAATAGGATCACAGCCTTTAATAAAATAGAGGTACGTCTGTTCTACGATCTACTTGGTCAGCTGATGGAAAAGCATAAATTTCTTAAAAAAAAACATTTATAATTGAGACGAAACAGGCATTTCAACCGTACGGGCTCCCGGGACAATTCTGGCTACAAAAGGACAGAAGAGGGTGGGGTCCATAACCAGCTGGGAGAGGGGAAAAAATATAACTTTGTTGTGTGCTATGAGAGCTGCAGGCGGATACATCCCGCCGATGTTTATTTTTCCTCGAAAAAGGATGACTCCTCTGCTCGAGAAAGATGGTCCAGCAGGGACGCTTTACAGATGCTCAGACAACGGTTGGATTAATGAGGCTTTGTTTCTTGATTGGTTGGCACACTTTAAACAGCACGCTAAGCCGTCTGCTGATGAACCTATTCTTTTAATACTACTATACTAGACAACCACGCTAGTCATATCTCTCTTTCAATTTTCGAATATTGCAAATCTAATCACATTCATATGTTGTCTCTTCTGCCACACACGTCTCATAAAATGCAGCCCCTGGATGTTTCTTTTTATGGACCACTCAAAACAGCCTACAAAAAAGAATGTGATTTCTTTATGAAAAGCCATCGTATAGAAAAAATAACCCCTTATGACGTAGCGTCCTTGGTGAAAAAAGCATTTAATAGTGTTGCGTCTATTAGCAAAGGAGAAGCAGGGTTTAGATCAACTGGGATATTTCCACTCAATCCAGAAGTATTCACAGAAGAAGATTTTCTAGCAGCAGAAATTCTCCAATCTGAGAATGTTACAATCCATGATTGCAATGAATCTCTTCCAATTACTAACACCACTCTCAGTACATCAAAAGAAGTTTCCTCACCAATCCCGAACACATCAAAAGAAGTTCGATCACCGGTTCCAATCACATCGAAAAGTGTTCATCCCGCAGTACCAAGCACATCAAAACAGATTGACTCACCAGGTCCTAGTATTTCAAGTCCAATTACATTGCATGATTTAATTAATTTACCAGAGAAGACACATATTATTAATACAAGACAGGGCTGAAAAAAGCAACATGCAACAATTTGAACTTCAACGCCACAGAAAGAAAACCTTATAGAAAAAGAAAATAAAGAAAAAAGGAGAAACACAGAAAGAAAGTAAGAAATGGAAAGGTAAAGGTCAGGGAAAGAAAACTAAAGTACAGAAGAAGGGTCCTGAAAAGGTAAAGCGTCAAGTACTACAAGAATCGAATGAAACCTCGGTATATGATGTTGGGACTGACGAATTGTGCCAGGACGATGAGGATGATGACACAGAAGATGTGGGAAACAGGTGCCTAGTATGTAACAATTTCGGAAGAAACAATGAGATGTGGTTTAGATGCACCTCATGCGGGCTATGGGCTCACTCGAAATGCACTGGGTGGGATTCAGCAAATGGTTATGTCTGCGCTATGTGCTAGATTTTGATTGACTCTGATTACCCCCAGGGTGACCACCATTCCCTCATATCGGTGTAATGGGAGTCGAATTTGTTTTTTTTTAAACTTCAATAATTATAATCAAAGTTAATTGCCAAAGTAATCGAAACTGATCTCAATTGATAGTATGTAAAGTATATTATGTTTAAAGGCGGTTGCAATAAATATTTTGTTTTGAAATTAAATTTTATTTGATTTCTCGCTTAAGTGACTCCCATTAGCCGCTTTTACCCTACGGCTCTAACATTTGGTCCTTTACGTCCACCTCACCCATAGACCTGTTGTAGTCTAAGACCACTTGAGGCTTGAATGGAATGGGCCTCACTGGGTTCGTATGTATGTTGGATAAGCCAGTGGCCGTATTATGGCAGGTGGAAATGGTGGTGATCCTTTTTTTATCCTGCCATGCCAACACACATACGTCCCCAGAATGCCTTGCTAGAAGCTGTCCCCTCATGAGCGGAGCTTTGGCTACCAAGTAGGGCACGTCTTTTTAATTGGGACGTAAGGTACCAACACAGTCGGTACCGTTACGCTTCAAAAATCATGCCAATAATGGGGAATTGAACCAGTTGTCCATAAATAGTCGATGACCCTTATTTAGTACAGGATCAATAAGCTTTTTGACTAGTGCATTAAAGTCCTTACAATGAAGCACCCAGAAACAATAATGGTAATGAGATAAATCACACACATGACTACCATTTAAATATTCAATTAACAAATATAGAAGAAATTTTAAAAAGTAGTTCTAGAATTGACGGAGAGAACTGCGCTGCATATATAGCAGTGGGTAAGGATGGCCACACAAGCCTAAGTATATTTTAAAAAAATGTATCAATTGTAAAAATAATTGTATAAGTGGAACAGTAGATTTTCACAAGTAAAAAAGGTCGTGCCAACCCACTCGAGCATTGTTTGATTATTTTGCCCAATTAAAACGCCAAGAAAATGGAGGTGTTGAAAAATAACGCAAATATAGATAACATTGTACAATACATAAATTTAATAGTTTTATAAATTAATAAAATTGTTTTGGTACGAATTGATGTAGAATAAATAATCAACAATTTCTTGACTGGCATGAGTTTTTATAATGTAATAAAAGTAGACTCCCACGAAATGGATCGCATTATCCTATAGCCTCGAGAGCATTATAATAAAAAAAAAAGGTAGGAAACAGGCAAGCAAATCGATGTATTAACCCTTAAATTGGCAGTGTATGTACTGGCATACATTAACTTTGTAAAAATATTTGACATAGTATAATAAAAATGTCTGTGTCACAAATCATTTTAATTCATTGCAATACTAATTATTTTTATAAGGAAAAATAAAACACGTCTCTGGCAACACTTATTTTGACATTCGGTCTCGAAAATGGCGGCCCGGCGTAGCTCATCTGTGTTGACTAAGGTATTTATATTATTTTAACTTGGTTTGACATGGTTTGTGGTGTTTTTATGAACTATATTTTATGCATAACAGTATAATCGAATGGATTTGATATGTTTTTGTGTATGGTGACTTTGTGTTTTGAGTTTATTTTGGTCGGTAAACTGATGTATGCTGTGGCATACATTGCCAAATTCGTAATGAAAGACCCTTCGTTTTATCTGTATGACACAGCATACATTGCCAAGTTTGTAATGAAATGCTTTATTTGTAATTTGCAAGATACCGCATGTATTTGTGATTGCTTTTTATTTTTGGTTGAAGCATGTTTTTTTGTTTCTTTGTTGCCAGCAAACGCTACTAACTCGAGGTGGTAGAATATTAGCTCTTGTGCCTGCTGAAAATGCACCCTCTGACGATAGCGAGCGCTCAGATGTCGAAGAGGAATTTCGTGTACGCACCCCGCTTTCTTCATTTTCTTCTCCAGCACCTTCTATTCATTCTTCCTTGGAAAGACTAAACATTTTAGATGATGACGAACATTACAACAGCGACAATGTTCCACTTACGCCTATTTTTCAAACAGTATATTCAAGTCCGTCTTTAGAACCAAATTGCAATAAAGTACCGGTGCTGAGTGATATTCCGTCACTCCCAACAACTCCTCTTACTCCAGTAAATCCACCAAATCCAAAAACCAGATCCCGACGTCGTCAGCCCACCGTTCCTGTCCTGAAAAGACCGAGACTAATGAAAAAATTTACTTTGAACTATCAGTGGAAAAAAGCCGTTTTTCGACACAGAGCTATTATAGAAGAAGACTCCAATTATACAGATGTTCCGGATATATCAGCGATGGATTATTTTTATAAATTTTGTTCGCCAGACATTCTAACAGATATCGTAGAGCAAACAAATTCTTACTCAATAGGAAACACTGGACGTTCACTTGGTTTGACGGAAGATGAGCTTCGCGATTTTCTAGCCATACATATTATAATGGGGGTCGTGAATATGCCAGCATATACGGACTTTTGGAGTTTACGATACAGGTATAACTTAGTAGCAGATTTGATGACACTAAAACGATATCAACAAATACGTCGCAATTTGCACTTCGTTGACAATAATATACAGGATTCCGACCGATATTACAAAGTGAGGCCATTTGTGCAGAAAGTAAAGACAAAATTGTCTAGCACAGGAAAATGAACGGAAGTTTAGTATAGACGAGATGATGATTCCGTATAAAGGAACCAAAGCTGGAAAACGCCGTCAATATATGAAGGACAAACCCAACAAGTGGGGTTTCAAAAATTATGTCCGCGCCGGAGTCTCAGGCATGGTATATGATTTTCTTCTTTATGGTGGCGAAGATACATTCAGATTTTACACGTTTTCAGATAAGGAAGCTTCTATAGGTTTCGGAGGACGAATTGTAATCGCTTTATGTCAAAGCATAAAATTCAAACCGGCTTTTGTTTTTGTGACAATTTTTTTCCTGCCCTGAGCTGTTTTACATTCTACGCGAAGAATACGGTATATTTGGTTTGGGGACTATAAGAAACAATAGACTTAGAGGAGCAGAAAAAGTGTTGCCTTCAGAGAAAGAGATGAAAAAGAAGCCTAGAGGAAGTTATTCACAAGTAGTGTGCAACAAAAATAGATTATCGGTAGTGAGATGGAACGATAACAAACCTGTTACCCTAATTAGTTCATATGTAGGCGTAGAACCTGTCGAAAAATGAAAAGATACTGTAAGGAGACAAAAGCAAAATCGATGTCGACTGTCCCCAAATAGTCAAGGAGTATAATAAACATATGGGGAGTCGACTTAGCCGACATGCTTATATCTCTCTATAAAACACCATTTAAAAGTAGGCGTTGGTACATAGGTATTTTTGTTCAAATACTTGACATATGCATAAATAATGCCTGGCTTTTATATAGGCGGGATCAAGCTCAATCAAGCAAGCAATATATACCCCTAAAAGATTTTAGGTACGAAATATACGAAGGCCTGAAAAATTTGGTCGTGCTGATAAAAATGACAAAGCCAGAAAAGGTGTGCCATCAGCTAACCCAGTGGAATCGTTACGATACGATGCCATTGGTCATTTTATGATAATGACCACTCAAGGCAGGTGCAAGCTATGTCAGAAGCTTACCACTGTATTGTGCATGAAATGCAAAGTGCGGCTATGTTTCGTAACAGGGAAGAATCCCAGAAACTGTCAATTAGATTACCATGTAAAGGCGTAAATTAGTCATTTCAGTTCAATAAACGTTTATACTATTACTATCTTTTGTATTTTTTTTGCTATTCCTGCTCCTGGATAAACTCCCGTCGAAATTTCATAAGTTTTAGGACTCACTTCCGTCGGTATTTCATTAGTCACCGCACTTGGCAATGTATATCCCAGCATACACGACTTTGATCCCTTGGTTTTCTATTCACTTGGCAATGTATGCTGTGTCATACATGAGTTTTCAGGAAAACTGAAACGTAAAGATATTTTTTCGTATTTTTTTGTAATGCCTTAAAACGTCTTAAACCCGATTTCAATAAAAAAATCGGTTTATGTAAAAAAAAAAATTCTGCCAAATTAAGGGTTAATATTTGTTTAAAAATATTAATTAGCTCAATATAAACTATTGTATTATTCGTCTGTTCTCAATTGTAAATGTATACTAGTTTGGTTTCAATAAACTTATTAATTAAATGGTTCTGGAAATATTCTTCTGATTGGACGGATTTTCTCTAAAAAGTCAAACTATTACTTTGTATTCGCAAACAATCAACAGCAGGACATAGCAGGAGCCTAGACAAAAATCTTTTCCTCTTAGCGGTTACGCTTATGGAAAGATCAATATCTATATGAATGACATATTTATTCTCTTATGTATGTTGTATATACATACAGAATTTTGTCGCTTATAAGGATCAAAAGGCTCCATTTGTTAGTGTCCGACTCACAATACAGAAAAGCCATAGTATCTTAGGCGGGACATTCAACTATGACATGACCGTATGTATTTTAGTGCTAAATGATATTGAATGACCTAATATCGACGGTGAACTAAATTTAAAACATCAAAGAAAAATACGTGGCCTGGAATTCGATCGGCGGGAATGGTGATCGATATTTATTGCGATGTATAATTTCCGTTCGAGACGGTGCGCGGAAGCCGGCAAAGTATTATCTTTTAATATTCTATGAATCGATGAAGAGTATTTAATACCATTCTTAAATAAGACATTTTTTATTTCCACACACTGGTTACAAAATCCTTCAAATATTGCACAACAGACATTTGGAGTTTGGGTAAAAAGTACAGACCGAACCCCTCTTTAAAAAAAAAGATGCGGTATTTTGTGGTAACAAATAAAAAGTTTGAACAATAGCGGCGCGGCGGATGTCGCTCGGGGCCGTGCTCCGACCGTAGGGTTGACGCGCTTCAACAGGCACTAAGGCACGCCGTTATATCATTGTATTTAGAACTAGCGTGCGGGCTGAGTTTCTCAGTCAGTTGCACCGCATTCGCCTCGGGTTGCGCGCGCATGCCATATCGAATTAATATTTTATCCAACAGTGTGTAAAACGATGTGTGATATACGTCGACATTTTTACAACAGAGCCCAAGCTATCACACTTTTAAAGTCGATACCAAAGAAATGTCGGCTTTATATCCTTTACAGCACGTGTAACAAACAAATCCTTCAACCTATGGAGCATACCACTCACAATACAGAAAAGCCATAGTATCCTGCGCGTGGGCATTCAACGACGCGTATCGCCCGGAAAGATTTTAATTTAATTAGAAACAACACAACTGGCTGCAGTAACAGGACCCCGCTGGCTGGGTCGCGGTGTCAACTATCAACATCGTTGTGTACCGTGTTTGTTATTTCACAATATGTATGCAAGAATAAAAGTTTTTTATATCCAAACGCCTCCTTTTTATATAAATCTAATACGGACCCGAGGAAAATGTGTCGTGTTATTATACAACAAAGTAGTTTAAGTATATATTACAAACCATTGAGAAATTTGTATAATCAATATTTAAGAAGGTGTTACTCTTATATTTTATAATATTGCTTTTCTTTTATTTAGTGTAAGCAACATTGTAACAACTACTGGCTATCCTAAATAAATAAATAAATAATCATCAATAGTTATACCAAAAATTAAATAACATATTAACTACTGAACGGAGACATCTTGGCCAATATGGATGACGCGATTTCGTCTATTACAAACACTGAGTCTATATTAGATGATCTAATATGGAGAGTAAACTAGTTTCACACCGTTACGACTCACGGTCATTGGCAACAAGGCCACAAACCTATACATATAAAACAAAGTTCCCAAAAGCTGTCTGTATGTGATCGATTTTCTCAAAATCTACTGAACAAATTTTTGTATGGATTTTACTAAAAGATAGTGCAATTGTTGAGGAATGTTTAGGTTTAGTAGTACATTATAGTTTTATGTATGACTGAAACATAAAGATAGATTACTGTTGTGATAGATACTTCAAATTTACTGTTGAAGAAAAAAACTTTGGGACACTGATTTCTATGTGGACGAAGCCGCGGGCACAACTAGTACCTAGCATATAAGCCGATAAACAATGTCAACACACAACCGCGTAGTGGAAGTTTTTTTGTTAGTATAGGTACATTTACCTAAAATGATACAGTAACCGATCAGCCTAGAGACAACAAAGTACTTTTACTACATGATCATGTAAAAACATTTACTAAACTTTAATATGTGTGTTGTATGCAAATGATTGAATCAGTTACATAATGAGTAATTGCTTCTTTGCTAAAGGGGTTATAGTTTGTGAAACCCACAGCTGCTCTCAGAAATAAAATGTTAATAAATTTTATAGACTTAATTAGTAACAAGGGCAATTGATGGATTGTGGCCGAATGGTTTATCTGGCAACAGGACAGTATCATACAGTGGGTCAATTTACACAGAAATTTGGTCTGTCAACTATATTTTGATTAATGTATAACATCACTGAAATGATGATAGCATCAGTCTTTACCGCACTCACTTTACTTGAGTGCTTTAAATTATTTGTCTTCATTGGAAAACTTTACCAACATTATCTCCATTAAGACTTTCTGTAGAAACTGAACCAACATTTATATTACTATAAAATATGTTCAACCAACAAAAATACAACCTTTTAATTAATTAATTGTTGCAAATTTTAAACTTTCAATGTCAAAACATTGAAAACACCAAATAAATATTTAATTGGTTTCAACAATAATTATAAAAACAAAAAATGTTTGATCAAAGCAAGAATAGGCTCTAGACATTTTAAATATGTCTTAATACAACATAGTAGTACAATCTAGGACAATAGTGATTGGCAAACTTGCCATGATCAAACCTTAAACTTTATACTTTTAATGTTGTTAGTATATTGAAACTTATTTAGCAGAATACTTGATGGGAAGAGCTATGTTAAAGAATACATTTTACTGGAATTTTGAATTTAACTGATCCCATCACAGCCTATTCCCAAATATACTTCCTCCAAGTAATAAGCGCTGAACAAAAAGGTACCATTCAAACATCTCTGGATAATCCAATCTATGAACAATCAATAAAAATATCACTGTTACATAACAATATATAATAAACAGAGACAAAAAAGTAGAATATCTACACAATGGAGTGACAAGCTGACCAAACTGTGAGCCAAATAGTAACTCTACACAGTCACCAGAAGCAAACTCAAGAACTTCAAATTATAAAACTCTGCAGTACTGTACTCTGCAAGCTATAGAGACATTCCATGTGTCATGATGCCCAATAAACAGAAAAAACACAATATCTCATGATGGTATACTGAGTGTAGCCTGTAAGTGGGCACCTACACAGACTTGATCCACTAATCATGGAGGAAGGTAATTACGAAACTTGAATATACCATATTTTTTTCTACAAACAAATAACAAACTGACTATTACCATGATGGAAGGTATCACAACAGTCCAAAACGTCACGCTAACCAAAATGAATGGGGAGCATTTACATAATCAAAAAAAAAAAGAAATGTGTGACATTGCGAAGCACAAAATAGACAATTTTCAAACAATATTAAAGACGTGTTAATATTTTTACATTAACAATCCCAAACTAGATAATAACTAAAATCACAAATACGATGCGATAAGGCTCCCGTTACTAACAAAATTTTACTGAAAACTTTGTTAGCACGTTGTTAAACATTGAAATAACGACTCAAAACTAAAGAACTATACAGTAATAAACATCAGATGACCACGATTTTATGAGACGCTTTCCTGAATCGTGATATTATAACTCAAGATTAAATCCACGGAGATTGGAGTTCACTTTTTAGTATTATTATAAATGTCAAAGGGAATTATATATAAATACTATGAGCTCACTTAAGTTCACTGATAATTATCGCAGAAAATTACAATAATATATATGGAACTGAACAGTTTCTACCAAAGAGAATTATAATATATATGGAAAGTTTCTACTTTCTACAGCTCGTGCAAGCTAGTCGTGGTTATATTCTCTTTGGTTATAATTATCAGTGTTGCCAGGGTCCTTGAGTCGTAAGTTACGTTTCGTTCCTGAAATGTTACACTTTTGCTGCAAAAGTTACATTATTGTAGGAAATGTGCGCGCGTACACTCAAGCAAAATCAAGTTTTAATATATAGGAGATACATTTCATTTTGTCTTGGCGAGCCATCTCTAAGTGTGATATGGAGTGAAATACTTTTTAGACCGGCCAGTTTTAGGTGCGTTCAATTTAGATGCGTTGAATAGAAATGCGTTCGTAAACTATTTACAATAAAAATTTTCTATTACAAATATCGTTGTTCTCAAAAGTTACGAAAATTGCCTTAAGGCGATACCTCAAGGTCCATTTTCATACATTTTGTTTCACCTTTAATCTGGGTAACTAAACAAGTATTGGCAAGTAAAGAATTTAAATTCACGTCTAGTTAGTGATTAGTTCTCGCAGTTGAAGAAAAACGTAAAAATAATTAATAATCATGGATATTTCTGCCTTTAAAATTTCGTCATATTAAATTTTAAAGGCCGAAATATCCATGATTATTAATTATTTTTACGTTTTTCTTCAACTGCGAGAACTAATCACTAACTAGACGTGAATTTAAATTCTTTACTTGCCAATACTTGTTTAGTTACCCAGATTAAAGGTGAAACAAAATGTATGAAAATGGACCTTGAGGTATCGCCTTAAATATAAAAATTACTTACGTTACGCGAGGGGGTCAAAAGTAACGAAAAATGTAAGAAATGTAACCTTCTGGCAACACTGATAATTATATTGATTCTCTTTGGTGAACAGTCTACATCCCTGTTGCGCGGGTTACCAACACACAAAAATATTTACCTCTAACGCAAAGTCAAAGAATCCCTAAAATCGACTACTTGATTTATTAGTTATAATGTCTTTTGTGTGATATTTATAATATTTAATTATATGGAGATGGACTAGACTAAATATAGTAGATTCTTATAGCGCCTATATTATTTTTCAAATGTACCGATAATATATTTGATTATTGATATCGATATCTACTAAAAGTTCGACTCTATGTATATCGATACTTTAGGTATTTCCGACTTTCCTAGTTATTTCCTATAGCGGCATCAAGCGGCATGGCGCGGTATCAACTGTGTGAACTGCTCAGAATAAGAACAAGCACAGGTGAACTGTGAGCAGTGTTGCAAAAGTGCGATTATAAAAATTATAGAACAAACAAATATCAGAATCACGTAATTTTTATTCGGTAAAAAATAGTTTTTGCAGAATTTTAATATTCATTGAAATAATCCCTGATGTCAACACCCTTTCTGTTGTTTTATTGTGTATTCGTCTATAATAGTATTGTAGCTCCTAATCGAATAAAATAAATTGATATGATTCTGTTTTTGTTTCCATATAAATAATTTAATACATTATTTCCGTTGGATATATTTGAATTTGAAAGTAACGCTGGAGTCGTACAGAGGGCGAGAGACGAATCTAAAATGGCGGCGCTTATCATGTTTTCTCGCTTGCACACTAGTGCCGTCCAGTCTCACTCACGCGCGTACCGTTGTCAAAAAAATAATTAGTCTTGGTTTGCTACCACGCTGTCTTGACGCATTCAGTGATTTTTGTTACGAATTCGTTGTTATAATTTTCTGTTACTTTTCATTGTTACTTGGTTGTTATTGTTGTGGAGTTTTGATTAGAAAATGAAGAAATGTTAGGAGAGAACCCAACCATTTGATAACCTTGGTGAAGAACCGTCAAGGAAAGTACAAGAGGCCATTTTAAATTCGTTTCTTAAAACAGCCACAAACATCCGCGATTAAAAATCTATAACACCTACATAATAAACACCTACATATTAAAACTGTCAGGCACAAAAACGTTATTTTTTTGTTTTTGATTTTTTTGTCAATCATGTCAAAGTGAGTCGATGTCAATTTCAGTTGATTCATAACTAAAATATTGAAATTGGAAAATATGTATAGTAAAAAGAAAAAAATTAGAAAGCACGATGTGGTGTACGATAATATTAGCAGAGACGCTATTCCCAAAAGAGGGTATTATTCTGAACTGGTATCAGATATGCAAAAAGATGATCCCACAAAAGATGTTTGCGCTAAGAAACGAATGAAGTTAATTTTACAGGTAAAATCTTTTAATTATTAACTATATTTGCTCACGACTTTGTCTGCGTAAAATACCATTCCTACTACAGAAGTCGTTCAATTACTGTAGATGTCCATAGCGCTATCTGAACAATGTTAGCGCCATCTATCGAGTCGCCATCTAACAAGTCAGATTAAAGAATTTTTTTTTTGCTCCGACGACAAATAACCGATATTATTAGTAACTTATATGCTAATCCAGGTCATGTTCTATCCTTGTGCCAATTATTAACCATCTGGTTAGCAGTTTTTGCGTTTAATTCTTACAAACAACCACAAGTTTTAATATTTTTGAAATAAAGGAATACAATTATAATATTGCTTTTCTAAGTTTGAACTATATTTCGATACTAATGATTCATAGTGTTCCAGATTTAAATGTATTTTTGCTGGTGGTGGGATACTTAATGTATCCACCAGGATACCGAACATCGTATACAAGTTATAAAACCTGCCATACTGACCCAAGTGGGTGTGTCGTCTTCCGGTATCAGCCAGCATATAACCGGTTTCAAATAAGTCGACATACCTTATTGGCGTAGGATATAAGACGTAATATGTCATCTGGTCAGTTGTCACTATCTGGAGCCCAATCCGCTTACCATCAGGTCCAGCGGGGTCACTTTGCTCGTCTATATAAAAAACAATGTAATCACGGATTAATAGGAAGTTTCTATATTTAATTCACTCAATAATCCGCAGGCTAAGACGGACAGGTTGGCGCCGACGCTGCTCTCGCTGCCTCGGCCGCAGAAGCCGCGGCTGCTGCTGCCGCCCGGTCGCTGGACCACGTACCGGGAGGACGACAGCATTGTAATCACTGCATAAGCTTTTTAGTTTACACTTTGCAGTTGCTAAGGATTTTTTTGACAATCATAACGTTTCGAAGCGTAGTTTTATGGGATTAAAATAAAATAAAAGCTATTTTGATTTCAAATAAAATGTCTTTTGGAAATTCTGATGTAGTAAAGGATACAACTGTATATTGACCCTTATGTATATTGTTAGATAACACTATAGGGACAATCAAGTCGCGTTCCCGTGATGGTACGCGCAACGGCTGGTTATAAACAGCAGCCAACCAACTTGAACTATGTTACAAAACTTTACACGGCGCCACTGAGGTTATTTGTGGCAATATTTATGTTTTAGCAATTCCCATTCGAGACGTTTGTGCCCAAACTCCAATTCCTGAGCGTGGTGCTGCCCAAGGAGCTGCCGCGCCTCGTGAAGATCGAGAGACTGCGGAGGAAGTTCCTGGCTGCTAACATAAAGGTTCACATATGTGTTTTTATATTGAGGAAAATAAAACATATTTAATTAACGAACAAAGATATCAAACGCTTGGGAATATGGGGAATAGTTTTCCCTACACGTAATATTGCTTTAATAAGTTAACCGTTCTCTATGTGGTAAATAATCGTAGTTCTTGGTTGGTTCGGTAAGTCAGAAACTTTAATTTTCATGGTCTATCCTTGAAGTTCGCAATGTAGAAACATAAGGATGGCTGAGCCTAAACCGTGTATTCCAATAATTTGGTTGGTGTTGAGACAGAAGATGCTGCGCGGTTTGGGCATCCAGCCGTTCTGGTTGTTGCCGCCGCACGAGTACCGCTTCACGGAGCAGGAGTACTACGGCCTCTACAGCCCCTTCCCCAAGCTCGATCTCGAGATATTCGACAACACAGATTTTGACTGCCGGTCAGTTAAAATTACCTCGTATGTTTCTCGCTTGTATTTAATGAAAACGCTCCTACTAAAGCCTGATATAAAAATGCAAATGTTCTGGAAATTTTTTGTTGGTAGATATCGATGTACAGGTATAAAGAACATTTCTAAATCCTTATTCCTAGAAAGTTAAATTTGTATACCTGCATGGTATAAGGAAGGATATTTCAAAATTAAACTGTAAAAAGGTTACTGCATTCAATATTGGATTTTCACTGTTTATAAGTGTAAATATATGACGGGACGAAGCAATGTGAATTGAACCTTAGCATTCCAATTACAATGGCCATTGGGTTGGTTGACATCAGCATCCCGGAGGAGTGGTTGTCGCTGGGCGTGATCGAGGGCGAGCAGTACCCGTGCCCGGGGCTGGCGTTCATCCCGCGCGACGACTCCAAGGGGCGCGCGCCCGCCGGCGGTGACGTCATGCAGGCGCTCAACAATCTCTACGAGGTGCGGATTCGGCTAACTTATCAACAACATATTTGCTATATTCCGTACATATGGTAGTTAACCGGACTGCCTCAGTAGCGTGGTTGTATTGCAGTACGACTCCCAAGGTCTCAGGTTACATCGTCATCTATGACGTGTGGGGAACCGTGATAGTGATAGTGGTAGGTACTATGATGGTTCAAGCTGCTAGTACCTCATCTGTGCTGCCGGCCGGGCGGCGGTAGTGTGCAAACGTTGCCCTCCGATAAGGACGTTATGGTTGCAGATTTAGAATAGGCGTGATCTATTTATAATTTATCACCTGCCAGGATAAAATATTAATTATGGCCGCTGGGAAATATTATTAGTTTTTTGGCAGGCTTAGCTTTTATTTTTAATTTCTAATTTCTTAACGAATGAAGTTTACATATTTTTTTTTAATTTTAAGCGATATTTCAAATACTATAGATTCGAAACATGTATTTGTTTCAGTGGACGAACGTGGCGGCGTTCGGGTTCGACAAGGAGACGCAGAAGTGGGACGTGATGGCGCTCGACGGCACCAAGCGACGGTTCCAGTAAGTCTAGTAACGCGGTTATTTTTAATTATAATGCTTGTTTTCAATTGATTTATTGTATTTATATTTTCGTTACATTAAAAATCACACACCAGAGACCGAGAGATGCAGAAGAGCTCCTTTTTATAAACGTCAATATCACACTGGACAGCTGACACACTTCAAACTGACATTTGCTGCAAATGTCTGTGGTATAATTTCATATGCTAGAGCTATATTGCAGACGTGTCTACAGAATAAACAGGCCGCTTGACCTAGTAGGCATCAATGTGTCATGGAAATAAAGAAGTGGCTAGTGATGAGGCTTCAAAAGGTCTATTATCTCCAACCTTTTCATTAACCCTACAGCTGCTTCATTTCTTTAATGGCAAGGCATTCTCTGTGTTTGTGTGCGCTTGAGATCGCTAGGTATCAGGTGGTCTATCGTACTACATTATTTTGTCTGTTTGTAACAAAAACGTCACGCATCTTATCACGTTTACCTACTCTTACCATTGCATGCCAATTTCACCAAGTTTGCGTAATACAGCCGTGTTACGAGTTTACACTGTCATAGAGTATAATGCCCTCAGGTTCGTTGACCGGCCTTTGTTATGAGAATATATCAAACCATACCAACGTGCATTATAGTGGCGCACGTAATTGAGAAAGCTTATTGTATAGTGAGCCACAAAAATAGCTAAACAAATTCAAAATTTCAATTTGTTTTAAAACTTTTGAGTTTTTTCATTACTACAATTAATATTTTCATTTATTGTCAATGTATAAAAGCACTTTGAAGTTTTGAATTGGTTCAGCTCCTTCTGTGAATGATTGTCCCAAAGCATCCACGATACTAACTTATCTGACTAATAGGTGATTAAACAATAGTGTGTAGTGGAGCGATAACGTGCCTTATGGTGTGGTACACAAGGTGTATGTGTACGGCAGGGTGCCGCGCGTGCGCGTGATGTTCAAGGCGGACGACCCCGACACGTTCGCGCGGCGCGTGCACTTCGCCGTGTCGCTGCGCGCGCAGGTCGAGAACGATCTCAGGTGGCCAAAGCTAGACGTATTCACCCTCATTAATAGTATGACGATTGATTTTTTTATCGTTCAGATAATTTCTATCCAACAAATAATTTTTAACCTGACTATATAAAAGTGGGACAATTGAACAACTATATTCATACAACTATCCTTTTTCATTTGATCGTGTTATAATTTATCCTATGAATAATTTTTACTTTATGATTAAAAAATCAGCCGTAAGACGTTTAGTTTTATAGGTATAACATAATGAAAAGGTGAGTAACTCTCTCGCCTGATAGTAAGCTCAACGCCTACTCATAATCAATAGCAATATTACTGCCTGCAGAGGATGCTCATCGTGAGATATCAACGATATTGTGAAGTGTAAATCATAATTTCCAGCACTTAATTGGCTGACTGATGATAATATCCTCAGAACTGGAACACAAAGTACATGATACAAATCGATGCAACATCGTAAATTTATTTTACTGTTTGTTCAGGAAAGCCTTGTAAATATAAAATAGCAATGTGCATTGGTGTTGAATAGATATGTATAATTAATAAGTTATACGAGTAAATAAAATATTATGTACCTACTTAATATTTTATGTACCTACATTAGTACTAGGAGTGTGGGGTACGAGATAACTCTTGTTTTAGGAGCACCCGTGACAATTATATGTATACCTTTAATATGTGATTTTTACAATTCAGAAATTTTATGTTAATAGACTTGTCCCCTATACCAATACGTGTACTTTAGAAGCTTCCTAGTGTTGTGGTGCGTGCGTAGGTTCTACCTGTACCTGGACTGCCTGGTGCTGGACGGGTTGCCGCGCGTGCCGCTGGCCGTGATGCCGCGCGTGCTGCGGCTCGTGCGCGTGCACCGCCGGGCGCGCGCGCGCGAGGAGCTCCTCGCCGCGCTCAGGGCGGAGGTGATGTCGCTGCTACCCACGTCTTGCGCCCCGGGAAACATTGCGTCTCAATACATATCAATAGACCACTTTATATATAAATTGTAGGTGGAACTGCTGTACCGTAAAATGGAGGGCAAGATGAAGGTGCTGCACACGATGCGCCGCTACCCGCACATGTACAGCTTCGTGCGTCCGCCCGCGCCCGACTACCAGCCGCCCGTGCCCGACTACGGTCAGACGCACGCACACATAAAGCAAGCATACACATGCACATGCACTCACACACATACACACAGAGAGAATGTGAGAAAGACTCATGCACACGAACAAAAACATAGACACAAACACTAAAGCTCGATTTTAAACTCATGCGCGTACGTACACACAATACCCGCATTATACAGCAAAATATAAATAAAATATATTTTTGCTATTTCACGCCCGCCATAACACCATGTTACATATATGTAGACTCTATTGATAAGTAGTTATACTGGATATTTCTGTAATGAGCTTGCGAGTATAATCTCGAGGAGGACGAGTGTTACTTGCAGGTAACTACCCGTGCCTGATGGTGGACTTCTCCGCTCGCGTGCAGTACAACCAGTGGCACTCGCTGTACGTGCTGTCCGAGTCCGTCTCCTGCATACATCTCGTCATCGACGAGTGCCTAAAGGTGACCGCGACAATGTCTATGTGACTCATGTAATGTGTGATGCTTTCTTTATGCTCAGTGGCGGATTTGCTCTAAGGACAGTAGGCCCGGGCTTAGGGCGGCAAATCGGGCCAAAAAAACACTGATGATTACAAGAAATAACTCAAATGCAATGTATCTTAATGTATTAAAGGCTCGCGTACCTTATGATTATAATCTTCCTAAATCACTATTTTGGGTGCAGAGAATGCGGCGGCACATGGCCTCAGGTTTGCAGCGGTTAGGACTGCAAATCCGCCACTGTTTATGCATCATTTTCTCTGTTTATTAAATTTTTCTGTTCAATTAATTTCTTTCATACAATTTTGCCAAAGAATTAAGTTCCCTGCCAGATGACTAATTCTCGTGGAGTCCCGTGTTCATTTATAGCATAATTTACACAGAACGGATATTAAGTAGGTATTTCTGTTCGGTAGCCTGTGTGTTGGTATGGGTTGTGTGGTGGTGTGACGGGTGTCGTGGTGTAGGTGGAGTCGATGCTGTTCTTCACGAACAACTACGGACGGAACGCGAGCCTCGCCGAGTTCGACGCCGCGCAACAACACTGCACGTCCATGGTCTCTTTACATTTATATTCCATAGTTTTCACACACTTGCCACAAGTATTGTCAGTTATGTTATGGTAATGCAGAAATACATGATGATAGGTAATGACTATTTCTCAAAATAAATGTAGGTATGTAACAAAATAGTTATTAAGTTTTTTTTTATTGTTTGTCTCAGTACATAGCGTCTATTTTTTTTTATAGTTGGAATATATATGGAGTCTAATAACAAAAAGGCAGAAAATTTCGTAACAATAATTTATAAAAAAAAAATCGTCAAGTACATTTATTTTGAGAAATACTCTAATAATAAAATTAAAATAAAAGTATACATACTTACTATGCCATTCTTAAGTAAATACTTGAGTAGTATTAAAACTGCTTACTGTACGAACTTCCTTATGAACCAGACGTAATATGATTATAACTATCGACGTTGAGCACGTTTCAAAAGCGTTCAAATAAAATGGAGACGATAGACTTAACTATTTAGCGTTGTATTAAGATTATAACTTTAGCGTTCATGCCTCTAGCTGTTTGATATACATGACTAGTGGTGAGTGTTGTGTGCAGATGCTGAAGTACCTGAACATCACGTGGCTCAACAACACCGCGCACGCCATCCGCATGTCCTTCAGGGACGTCGGCAAGGGGTACGCGATACACTTTGAGCATTCGTGTTATACAATGCGAGTATATAGTGTAATATGTTACTAAGGGCGTCGCCAAGGGGAGGCAGGAGGGGCAGCTGCACCCCCCCATCTTCTACAGATTCTAAAAAAGTAGTCAAATGTAAAGCAACCAAAGTCTTAGGTCTGAATTTAGTTGCTTGATCGATCATTCCTGTACGTCGAACCTCGAATGAATTCACGAATTTCATTCCTAATATTCCGTACGCTTAATTACGCTCTGCTTTGTCATTTTTAAATCGGAGGGTGGAGGAGCATGTGCTGTCGATTTAACTAAATTCCACACTGTTCTCATTATCAATATCATCTTGCCCCTCCCTAGGCCATCGCCTGACGAAGCTCTTTTATCTATAATTAATTCTATTTCAGGTGACCTTTACTTGTTATAGCGCTCGTATAAAAGTCAGTCCGACTTAGAAACCCCACCGATTACTTCAACATGTCCACTACTTAAATACATTATTATTGGACTAATAACATTTGTATAATGTAATGGTGACTTTAGGCATAGCATAATTAAATATTGTGACATTAAGTAGAACGCCTGCAGGAAACTTATTAGCAATGAATGTCCCATGCTAATTGCTATAACAGCTACTCGTTCTTGGATATATTGTTATAATTTGGCTCTTACCTTCAGTTCCGTAACTATTACTATTAGAGAAAATACAATAATTTGTTTTTATAAAGACTTTTTAAATAGTGGCTTGATGATTTCTCTTCTATAAAGATTCCGTAAAAGTTTTAAGAATAACTTGGAATGTAGTGCGCCTACAGACGTGAATGGTTGTTTACGGGCAGGCGCAGCGTTTACCATCAGGCAAGTCACTGACCTTTTTTTAAACGGGCACGGCAAAGTTACCCCATTACAACTGAAGCGGAGTGGGTTCTAATAGAATGTCGACCGATGAGAGATGATTACCTCTCGACGGCCCACACGATTATGCCGGCCTGTTGGACCCAGATATAGGTACACAGGCTGATCTCGGAACGCGACACACTTACGTGTAGTGTATATGTACGATATCTCTTTACGTGTCAGGTGGTTCAACATCTACGAGAAGAAGTGGGAGTTCTACGGCGTGAGCAAGCTGTGCCGGTTCATGCAGCTCGTCAGGTTCCGCATGCAGGTGGGTGACGTTTTATGGACTTTAAACCTCTGTATAAACTCCTTTAACTTCGCACGAGTAGATGATGAGAAGATTTAAATTTACCATATGAAGGCATGGTAATAATATATCTAAGGAATATTAAAAGGCCGGTAATCAAGTCATTGTCCCTTGATTATTTCTGTATCTTCTGAATTTTAATTTTCATAATGCTAGGGGAATTGTAAAAAACATGGATTAGGAAATTCATAATGAGACAGCTCATTCAAAATCCTTTAAATTTTAAAGCTATGTTATACTAGATTTGTGTTTTATTTTAATAGCACCCGGGCGAGACACATGTATCAATTATAATCCCAGGCTGTCGCTGCACTAGAGCGACCTGTCCGTTGCTGGTGTGTTTCAGTACGCGCTGCGGTTCTGCATCGAGCAGTCGATGGCGATGTTCGTGTCGCTGTGCGAGTCGCCGTGCCTGTGCACGTACTCGTGCGGCGAGGAGTTCCAGTGGGACGCGGAGGACCTCATCAACTCGCCCTTCCGCACCGCCGCGCCCACGCTCTTCTACTTCCACCTGATGATGGGCGACGGCGGGCCCTACTACACCACCAGCCCCGAACAGTTCGAGGTATCGCGCTACATTACACGCATTTGAAAGTTCTTGCGCAATACGAACAACAGTGTTGTGTTGTGGTTTGCACCGCGTCACAACATTATGCTGAGTGGTCAGTTACCGGTCACAGACGCGACCAGCCATTTTTAACTATTTTTTTTTTTATTATTTGTAATTAAGGTACATTGTGTTTGTTTATGTTGCGTCTGTGACTAATAAATCGCTATTCTTTCTTTTTTTTCTTTCTTTCAATATATTGCTGCGAAAACTTGCTGGTTTAATGTTAGTTTTATGCCGAGTTGTACTGGTGTGTGCAGGTGGTGATCCAGCGGCTGTTCCGCGAGATGCTGTACCGCTGCCACTTCATCCCGCAGGTGCACCCGCGGATCATGCGCGGCCTCGTCTTCGACAAGGAGTTGTTCCTCACCTCCATTGGTATCATCAAACTATTATATCTATAACACAAAACATAATCTCATGCCATTTTATGAAGAACCTAATAACCAATTTCTTTATGATATGAAAGAGAAAAATAAATTCAGTCTCAAATTAATGTATAAGTTGATAGTTAAATAATAAGTTGATAAGACGTTCATTCCCCGCGGTCCGCACGTTTGCGCCTAACAAAAAATAGTCATTTGATGTCAATTAAGATCGCATTTGGCGCGGGTTATATGGACGCCGCCGTCCAGTCGAGACATGACGTAAACATTTGTAACTATTTTTGTCTGAGACTACATCGGTGTTGCAGGTCTGATGGAGCCCAACGTGGTGGAGTACCGCGAGCGGCTGCTGAAGGCGTACCGACAGGCCATCATCCCGCTCGTCGCGTACATGCGCCAGTACGAGTGCTACAAGGAGATATACATGCTGGACATCGACGCGTACGTCGAGTGAGTCCCTCCGTTATTTAATGTGGTGCGCTTTACAGTAACCCACAAACAACTTGTACACACTACGGCGTGGTGGGGTATTTGTACATTACTGTAGCTACGTACAAATTATGATTAGGACCTACTCAATAAATAAAAAAAAAATACGTGTGTTGCTCAAAAAAAAAAAAAATACATCAGAAAATTACATGGTGTTTGGAAATCTGAGAAAATTAAAGGTCGCAGCAACTCGCTGCATGTTTAAAACAGGTTAGTCTGGAAATCTCTAGGCCTATGTTTAGCAGTAAACTTTCAAATTCTGAAGAAGAAGACGAAATTTGTTGAAAAGCGCTTCTCCGTCAGAGTATTGGATCTCATCATTGTCAGCGACATAACTTGCAATAGAGTACCAATTCAGGACTAGTCATCAACACGTGTCCTGCAGGAACTTCCGCCAAGAGAAGCACTCGGCGTCGGAGACCCGCGAGGAGGTGCAGATGCACTACGACGCCAAGCAGGAGCTGATCTGGCGCCTGCCGCAGTACATCAACATCGGACCCTTCGCCATCAACGTCGACACGCTCAAGGTAACAGAGTTAACAAGCCTTTAGGTAACTCCTACTATAATCAAAGATACACCATTAACACTGACTCATAAAATAATATTAAAAAGAAATAAAAAACTAAAATATTGCTTCACTCCTCGCTTCATCACTCCGCTTTAGTCA
This sequence comes from Manduca sexta, assembly GCF_014839805.1. Classification (NCBI taxonomy): domain Eukaryota; kingdom Metazoa; phylum Arthropoda; class Insecta; order Lepidoptera; family Sphingidae; genus Manduca; species Manduca sexta. Next base: position 12,371,964 of record NC_051121.1, on the reverse strand, counting down.
AACAGTCAGCGTGTATGCACCCCATACGTGGATCCCCTAGTATTGTAATATGGCAATAGACTACCTCCTTAAGGGAGGAAATACTCAGCGAAAAGTGGGTCTAGTAGTTGCCCCTCTGCCAACCTCTTTGAACATAAAGATGTGAGTGTATGTCTGTATAATTCCGCTGGTGTTGTAGGCGTTCATGGACGGCAGTGACTACTTACCATGATAAAAAGTTATAAAAACCCAATTTATTTATATATTTTATAGCTTTATTGTACACCATAAACAAAACACAATATTATGTTCTATTCAAAACTGTGGTAGCATAATGTTTTACCGACGCGTTCATGGGTTCATAGTAATTTACTCGTCTTTCTCAGTTTTAACTAAGAATATGTTTCATTATCTTTTAAGTAGTACTTACACAATTACAGTAAAAAAAAATCTAAATAAAATGAAAAATTACAAAAAATAAATTTATTGACTTTCTTTAACAGGTAAAATTTGTTATAATATAGCGGTTGTTATTTTCGTCACCTCGTATCGTAGCAGAGTGGCGCAGTGGAAGCGTGCTGGGCCCATAACCCAGAGGTCCGTGGATCGAAACCACGCTCTGCTAATAACATTTTTTTTATATTTTTTCCAAAAGTGTATAAAATTTCTAATGACACGAATTAAAATTCGAAATTCGTGATCATTGTGCTAATGTTCGTTTTATATTGAAAATAATTTACTAACTTTACTCGTATAGCTTTGTGAATAGCAAAATAGATGCACAGCCACGGCGCGGCACGGCGCAGGCGCGATACATAATCAAAATTTATACTACGCACCGGCTACAAACGTACGAGTTAGTTAGAAACGGAACGTCTGTATTAGTTTTTAAAAGAAAATCCTCCATATTTATGCAATTAAAATAAGGAAAAATATTTAAAAATCGAATCTAGTAACCTCGTAAGTGCAGCCCGAGTGGGCGCCATAACGTATTGGAATTTTTCAATTATAATATTTTTTTGTATCCGACGTGTACAAGTGGGTAATTGTGATTAGATAGGCAATAAAACCATTCTAACAAGTTATTAATACCTTTTGCCGTACGAAGCATGTTGTATGAATATTAGTTATCCACGTGTGTGTTTAAAAATAATTATAATCAATTGAACGTTCAGCAAATGTTGGTGACGAAGCGTTCCGACATAATCCGCGCGCTGCTCACCATGTGGGCGGAGGAGGTGCGGCTCGTGGTGGAGGACGTGATCCAGGCGTACAAGGGCGTCATGCGGCGGCTCGGGGAGAAGCCCAACACCATCGAGCACGTGTTCGAGATCCGCGAGTGGATGGAGTCCGTGCCCTTCGCGCTCAAGACGCAGGACGACATCATGAAGAGGGTGAACACGGTCAGTACCCAGTGTCAAGTTTATACTTTACTTAAGCATATGTCGCTCAGTTCACCCTGCCTTTGTGCCTGATATATGGAAGAAATAAAAATCTTCGATTGCAACTAGGCCATTCCCTAGACCACTTATGCCACAAGGCCGCGGCCTACTAGACCTATTAGTCAATACTAATTCGGAACTAACATGTGTTATTAAGTCGAGGGCCGAGATTTTGTCTTAGGCTGACCATAGTTACGCGTCTGCATTCTTCTTCATGATTGGCAGACATCTTACTCACATTTCCTCAGCAGTAACTTGACGTCTCATATGAGAGATGAGGTCTCTCTTCGTTCGGGCACAGACGTAAACATTGATTGTAGATTAAAAGGAATTTTCATATCTAGGCTATCTGCTACCCATCTATTTTCTGCTCTCTGCCGCCTTCAACTGTGTTGTGTTTGCTTTTGTTGAAGGATTACGAGGTGCTGGACGCGTTCTTCATGCCGCTGGAGAATGATGATTTTAAGTCGTTATGGGAGGCCATCGGGTGGCCTCTGGCCATCACCAAGCAGGTACATCATACTAACTTAACGAATATCGAGCTGGGCAGGGAATGGAACGCCATGGTTTTGAACAGACATACGTTTACTGTAGAGCGAGGTTTAGATAAGTAATTAGGTAAGTGATCTTGCGCAATAATTTGCTGCGTGAATTTGTACAGCAAAAAAATCATGATTTTTTTTATAGTGGCTCGGTAAAGTGGCTTCACTGCACCTGATGTTAATCTGTTGAAATGAAATATCCACCAAAATGTCGTATTAATTCACTATCACTACATGTCACATGAGTGAGTTAATTTGTAAATACGGTGGAGCGTTACAGGTAGTGGCGACGACGGAGTTCTTAGAAGAGGAGCAGGAGAAGTTCTGGAAGCTTCACCAGCAGGACGAGCAAACGCTGTTCGACAAAATAGACATGTTCACCGCGCAGTGCATGGCGCTCACGTTACAGAACGACTTCAACAAGGCATGATCGGTTGCTAAGTGGCTAATAGTTATATCATGGCGTTATAGATATTTTTTCTATTAGTTCACCTGATAAAAAGGGATTATTAACAGTAGCAACAACATCCACAATATAAGATTAGCTAAGCATCTTTTGTATATAACGAATTGTCTTCTTAAGAGCTCAGTTATATTATCATTTTGTTCAGTAATCAATTNTAATTATTTTAATACCGTTTAAACTGAAAGACATAAATATTTACACACTGTCGCTTCACATCAGCAATCTTGACATCACTTCTCTATGAAGCTGTAATTTGTCGAGGAATAAGGTTGTAGCAAACAATGACGTTGTACGTTGCAGGTGCACGAGATCGCGAACGATATAAAGAAGGCGTGGAAGGGCATGAAGGACGGGCAGGAGTGGGGTCGCGTCCTCAACCAGCGACAGAAGCTGTTCGGCCAGCCCGTCGTACCTTTCGCGGATCTCAACCGGCTCGTGAAGGAGTTCGAGCCCTACCGGAACCTTTGGGTCACCGCATCCGGTACATTACTCACTTCATCATGGATAGAAGCTTCGGGATATCTAAATGTATTTATTAATCTTCTGTCTGGTCCTGGGAGGTAATGGGATGATAAATATATCAATTAACTATTTTGGACTGATTTAATCTCTAGATTTATGCTGGCAATGTGTACATCCACTACTCTTGAAATGGGATACTAATTACTTTAGCAACTATTTGGTCGTCATCACGTGCAGACTTCCTGAAGGCGCGCGAGGTGTGGTTCGACAACCCGCTGATGTACGTGGACGCGGACACGATCGAGCCGCTCATCAACGAGTACTACAAGACCATCGTCAAGTGCGTGCGCACCTTCGCCGACCTGCCCAAGGTCCAGCACGTGGCGCTCACCATCAGGGTCGGTGTGGCTTTATATCCATATAATAACCATTATGCTATAGACAATATGATCAGTATTTCAACCGGTTTATGGGTGAATCGTTAAATACTCCACCGAGACATGCTTGACGTGAATTAAACGGCATTAATAAGGAAGTATTTTGAATTTGTGTTGTAGGACGACATCGACGAGTTCCGTCCGCTGGTGCCGATCATCCAAGCAGTGCGCAACCCCGGCATGAAGGAGCGGCACTGGAACGAGTTCATGGAACGCGCCGGCATCACCGTCACCATGAACGAGAAGCAGACCTTCGCCATGTGCCTGAAGCAGGGCATGGCCGAGCATGGCGCCCTCATCGCCGACATCGGGGAGCTCGCCTCCAAGGAGTATGTCATTGAACAGTCGCTCGATAAGATGCAGGTATGTGATAGTATATTGTAATTTTTAATATTTAAGATACTCTACCGTTTTGCCTAGGATAGCCTTACTCAATGGGCAAACTGCTTTATCGGTGTGCAGGCTGATTGGGCGGCGCGTGCAATGGAGGTGTCGCCGTACAAGACCACGGGCACGTTCATTATGAAGATCGCGGACGACACGCTGCAGCTGCTGGACGAACACTTGTTGGCTACGCAGCAGCTCGGCTTCAGCCCCTTCAAGGCCGCTTTCGAGCTGCGCATCCAGGAGTGGGACGACAAGCTCCGCCTCACGCAGAAGGTTGTCGACGAGTGGATCGAGTGCCAGAAGTTAGTATTAAACCACTTTATAATATTTCGAACGGAAAAACACTTCGTTTCCTCAATTACATTGTGCAAAGGATTTACTATGTTTAGAGAAGCGCGTTTGGACTATTTTCCAGAAATAAAGGCGTGATCTTATGTCAGTTTTTATATGCTTTTTAAGAATGATATCAAAAATTGCTGAATGTAATTATAGGGAATGGATGTACCTTGAGCCGATCTTCACGTCGGAGGATATTTCACGCCAGCTGCCGATGGAGGCGAAGAAGTACGGCACCATGGAGCGGATCTGGCGCAGGATCATGGGTGCGGCCGCTGCCTGTCCGAAGGTTTGATCATGGCTATGTGGGTAGCTACAGGTTATGAGTTGGTACTTTGACGTGTGTGGTGTGTGTGGTGCAGATGATGGTGGTGTGTCCGGACAGCCGGCTGCTGGATAGCCTGTCAGAGGCGCGGCACCTGCTGGCGGTGGTGGCGCGCGGCCTGGCGGAGTACATGGAGCGCAAGCGGCTGCGGTTCCCGCGCTTCTTCTTCCTCAGCGACGACGAGTTGCTGGAGATCCTCTCGCAGTCGCGCAACCCTCGCGCCGTGCAGCCTCACCTGCGCAAGTGCTTCGAGAACATCGCCAAGGTACTAACAACCACCACCAACCACTTTCATCACCGACTATAGACAACTCGCACTACATCATTACATGGCAGGTGACGTTCGAGCCCGACCTCAAGATCAGCCACATGCACTCGAGCGAGGGCGAGGTGGTGGAGCTCAAGTACCAGTTCTATCCCTCCACCAACGTGGAGCAGTGGCTCCTGCTGCTCGAGGACACCATGAGACATACCAGTGAGTAGTATGAATTCACTTAAATAATAAATTTACTTGTACTGTTTTCCTTACCTCCGATACTGTTTGCATTGCGACTTTTGGAAAGTACAGCAGGCAAAATATTATGTTGTCTAGTGAACGATGTTGCAACTTTTGACATTCGACTAATTTTACGTCATTTTATATTAAATATACACTAGCCAGACCCCGAGAGCTATTCGTAGTATTTTAGGTTATGTAATAGTCTATAATACTTTAATACTTCTTATTCGTCATTTCCTGTCACGTTCAATAAATTCAGTCGGTTTGTATCGTCCAGTCCGTCTGTGCCTGGTGGCGGGTCTGGAGGAGCTGTGGCGGTCGCCGCGAGCCGAGTGGGTGCTGCGCTGGCCCGGGCAGGTGGTCATCGCCGGCAGCCAGACCGCCTGGACCGCAGGCGTCGAGGCCGCTATCGCAGAGTATCGCATGGACGAGTACTACGAGGAGAACCTGCAGCAGGTACAACTATACGCGGACATTTGCTGGTATGTGAAGACTGCTTAAACAAATAAATATGTAGTTTCAGGAATCGTGAGTTATATATAGCTTGTGCTCTTAGCTCTTAGAAATATTACTTAGCTATTCCGTTTCACGTAGCCATATTGCTGCGCAATGTCAAAATGTTTCTTTTTCTATAATCCATTTCTTGTTACATATTACAACCCACGATTTCTCTGGAACTATATAGTTATGTCCATGAGCAGTCTGCTGTAGACATGTGATGGCATGCGGAGTGCACGGCGGTGTGTGCAGCTGGACAGCCTGCGCGCGCTGGTGAAGGGCGAGCTGTCGCTGTTCCAGCGCGAGGTGCTGTGCGCGCTCATCGTGGTCGAGGTGCACGCGCGCGACGTCACGCGCTCGCTCGTCGACGAGAGCGTGCGCAACGTCTCCGACTTCCAGTGGATCGTGCAGCTCAGGTCACTCCACACTTGTTGGCTTCTTTTATGTTTTTCGTTTTGTAATGTTTCGAAAATAAAACATAGTAAAAGAAGCACTGATTTGACCTATTTCGGCAATGTACCGTAAATATAATGTAAGTAATAACTTGGTTTCATCTGCGTGTAAATTAAAGCTTATTACAACGTGTGTATGTACTATGCAGATATTACTCTATGCACGCGGAGATGTACCCACTGGAGCCGGGCGAGTCGTGCGAGATCTACCAGGACGAGGAGCGGCTGGACACGTCGGCGTACTACCGCCAGTTCAGTCAGGACCACTGCGACGTGCGTGCCCTGAACTCGGTGTTCGTCTACCAGAACGAGTACCTCGGCAACAGGTGCGTACATACAGCCACGAGCGACACCTGCACGGTGCCCAGTGAGTAGCCCCGCGTGTGTGTGCAGCGGGCGGCTGGTGATCACGCCGCTGACGGACCGGTGCTACGTGACGCTGATGTGCGCGATGCACCTCAAGTTCGGCGGAGCGCCCGCCGGGCCCGCCGGCACCGGCAAGACGGAGACCACCAAGGTACCACCACACACCGTACTGCACTACACTAATGATAATGTAGCTAATATGTAGTTGTAGCTTTAAGGAAATCATTTGGAGAATGTCAGTTAATACGAAAATTATCTCATCTGTACTCGACTTACTTTTCTTGTAAAAAGAATTTGTTCTTTTTTAGTTTTACCTTACATGAAAAAAAATATTTAATGTCTCTTTTCTTCTCCTCCTTTGTTCTTCTTCATTTGATAAATAATTACCTAACTTTCACAAATATTGAAGGATCTAGCTAAAGCGCTGGCCGTCCAGTGCGTGGTGTTCAACTGTTCAGACCAGCTTGACTACATGGCGATGGGCAAGTTCTTTAAAGGACTGGCCGCGTAAGTTCTTCATTTATCATCTTGTATAGTCTTTTTCATCATATTATGTTTTATAAGAGCGTGTTATGCTAAGCAAACATCGTTACGTTTTTAAATAATATACTGACGCGAAATAACGCGCGTGCTGTTCACAAGCTATACGATTCTTACGTATAAAGAATTGATTGAATAGTTTTCTTATTCTTTTGTCTGGTTCTCGGAGTAGAATGACACACACTTGGTACACAGTACAATGTGTATAGTACACGTGGTGAATGATATGGTACGTGTTGTCAGTTCAGGCGCGTGGGCGTGCTTCGACGAGTTCAACCGCATCGACATCGAAGTGCTGTCGGTGGTGGCGCAGCAGGTAACTTGCTTTATACATCTGTCTCTAGACCCTACTGGCTCATAAATTAGCTTGGTGGCAAGGCCGTCTATTTGTTTCATTTAGCTTGATCCCAGAGTATTTTCTTCAATGATAACCTAGGCTCCCATGTCTTCTCATTAAACTTGTAGACAACGCTTTTTGTTTCGGATTTAGATACATACCCCTGGTAAAATGCGGCACAGTCATAACCTAAGATTATATTTTACTTACTTATTAAAAATAGTCTTGTCTTACTCGAACCTACATTTTACTATGAACGAAAAACTAAAAAGTTATTTAGTTGCTGAGTAGTCGTGTGTCGCAGGTGGTGACGATCCAGAAGGCCCAGATAGCGCGACAGGAGCGGTTCATGTTCGAGGGCTGCGAGTTACCGCTCAAGATGTCCTGCTCCGTATTCATCACCATGAATCCCGGATACGCAGGTCCTAAACATATTAAATTCCATCTAGGGTTAAGGTTTTCTACGTGAATAGTCAAATTATATTAGCATCCTCTTATGATCTTGTGTATATGAAATAATAACTCTCTTGATCATTAAGACATATTTAACTAAATGTTAAAAAGTCTTTGACGTAAAATGTGACCTCGTTTCGTCATAGCCGCGCCCTGTATTTGTTAGAATACTGTTATCACAATGTGACAGTAGTATAATGCATTCTGTACTCCGCAGGTCGCACGGAGCTGCCTGACAATCTGAAAGCGTTGTTCCGTCCCATCGCGATGATGGTGCCGGACTACGCGCTCATCGCTGAGATCTCGCTCTTCTCCTACGGCTTCTATGAAGCCAAGATCCTCGCCGGCAAGATCACCACCACCTTCCGGCTCAGCTCCGAGCAGCTATCCTCCCAGGTACTGTCAATGATAGCTGCAGATCAGCATATTTTTTTAGGTGTTTTTTAAGGTAAGCTATGATTTTGATACGTCCATTGTCTATAGTGCTAGGAATGCTTGAAGTCTGCATCTTGATGTGTTCGGACTTGTTTGTCAAAATTTACAGTTTGCTCTTTCCTTGCTCGTATTATTCTTTCCTTGCTCTCACTTTATAAGCCTCTAAGGACTAAGAATTTCTCAGGACATCGTAAAACTTGAGTATATGTATGGTGTATCCCAGGACCATTACGACTTCGGCATGCGTGCAGTGAAGACGGTGATCCTGGTGGCGGGAAACCTGATCCGGCAGCAACCAGACGCGGACGAGCGACAGATCGTGTTACGCGCTCTCAGGGATGTCAACGTGCCCAAATTCCTCGCTGATGATCTGCTGCTCTTCAACGGTATGACATGCAAATACAAAGACGCCTTAGTATTTGGTTATAATATAATACACATGAACTGATTAAGGCTCAGGCATTAGATACTTAGAAGAAGACGGGGAGCGTTCATAGATATCACCTTATACCATTACGCTATTAATTTGCTTATTTGTAGAATTAATGTGTGATTTCTAGGGATAATATCGGATTTATTCCCGCGCGTCGAAATACCGGTGGTGGACTACGGCATCATGGAGACGTCCATCAGGAACATGCTCGTCAAGAGAGGATATGATGATCTCTACAGTGAGTATGAATACTATCTCCTGCTATACTTAACCAAACTAGTGTTGGAACTCTGGAGAAAATAAATAAGAATTTTATGAATTAAAATAAGTAGTTTTTTGGCTCGCATGTAGTAAGGATGTTTAAGGAATATCCCATGTGGAGATGGGGACTCGGGCAATTACAAACGCTGCTAGTCCCACGGCCCTCAATGTGATGATAGTAAAGCAATAGGTACTGCTTGAAGTAAAACTCATGAGAGAACGTTGAAATAGTCCATCGCTCGTTTGTGGTTTTATTTCAGCGTTCATATTCAAGATCATCCAGTTGTACGAGACGACGGTGGTGCGACACGGCCTCATGCTGGTCGGACCCGCTGGCGTCGGCAAGACTAAGGTTACCAATGTATTAAAATAGCACCAGAACAAAGCGAGACTGATGATATTTAGAATTTCTAATTATAAGAGCTGTAATTGTTTATTCAAAATATTATATTTAGTGTTACATAATCAAACAGGCTGGCATAATTGTGTCGACTGGCGAGGGGTAATCGTTCGTTAGCCGACACTATCTGGGACCCACTGCAGTTAGTATCAAGTGTAATAGGATTAAATTGCCGTACCTCTATTAAAAAAATAACATTGAGAACAAATCTTCGTAATATGCTGAGGTGTCTAGCTCTGGCATTTGTTAGTTTGCTAGTGTTGTATGTAAGTGGTGATGCTGTGCAGTGCTGCGAGATCCTGCGCGACGCGCTGACCGCGATCCGCGGCAAGTTGGCTCCGGACGGGATGCCCTTCGCGGCGGTGCACACGTTTGTCGTCAACCCCAAGTCCATCACGATGGGCCAGCTCTACGGGGAGTTCGACCTCAACACGCACGAGTGGTTAGACATTTACTAGTACAGTAGTTTGGATGGCCAGTGATTAGTACTTGACAGGTTAAAATGAGGTTTTGTTAGGGGAATTAATATTAATATAAAAGCTCAAAAGTTTGTTTGTCAGAACGTGCTAATCTCAGGAACTACTAAACTGATTTTGTTTTTTTTCATAAGCTTATTTTAATCCTGGGGAAATATAAGACTTATCTCGGAAAACCTTTTTCACACGGGTGGAGCCGCAACACAAGCTAGTGGAATTATGGTTTTAATGTTATACTGTCATACCTGATAATTTCAGAATATAGAAGTTTGGATCCCCAATCATTATGGAACAAACATACCTTATATTTAACACCCAATTAAGATAGCCCAAAGGAGAAAGCCCATGGCATTAAGTTAACAAAATAAAAATACAAAAGTGAGTGTGTGAGTAGTTGTTGTCGCGCAGGACGGACGGCATCCTGTCGAGTCTGGTGCGCGCCGGCATCGCCGTGGAGGACCTCGACAGGCGCTGGTACGTGTTCGACGGACCCGTCGACGCCGTGTGGATCGAGAACATGAACACGGTGAGTGACGCGCACACACCTCTACATGTACGTAATTATTGAAGGGAAAGTTCATACTACATACTTGTTTTTGTTTCAATTTCGCATTAATGTTTAATGTGTATGTATTTGTGTATATGCAGGTGTTGGACGACAACAAAAAGCTGTGTCTGTCGAGCGGCGAGATCATGAAGCTGACGGACCGGCAGCGCATGATCTTCGAGGTGGCGGACCTGGCGGTGGCGTCGCCCGCCACGGTGTCGCGCTGCGGCATGGTGTACATCGACGCGCGCGCCGTCGGGCTCGCGCCGCTCGTCAACGCCTGGCTCCGCGCCGCCCTGCCGCCGGTACCACACTCACACGCACACGCACTCACATGCACTCACACACATTCACACCCACTTAATGTACACTACAGATGGCGGACAACATCCGCAAGATTCTGCCGGGTCTGATCAACACGTACCTGTACCCGGCGCTGACGACGCTCCGGGGACGGCTGACGGAGATCGTGGCATCCATCGACTCGGCGCTGGTGCTGAAGTTCCTCGAGCTGCTGGACTTCCGGCTGCGTCCGCTCACTGGCAAGGACGACCGTCCGCCGCCCGCCGCTGGATTCCTCGCGCTCATGCGTCAGTATTTATTACACTCCGTACGTCCATAGTATACACTCCTGCCAGAACTTGACTTTAGACAGGATAAATGAAAGCTCTTGGATTGTTGAAATGAAATTCATATCGGTTACATAGAACAATATTCTAGCTCATAGTATCACTAGATGAGTTAAAAGTGTTTAATTGTCTGTAGTCTATACTTTTTGACAGTTAGCGTATTCAATATAATATAATATTATCAACTAGATTTTCGATGCTTACTAATACTTCCCGGATGCTGATCAAAATCTAAGCTATTAGTGTAGTTTATCCCACATAACTGAGATATTTTTCATGCTTGTGTCTGAAACGCAAACTATGTAGGTACCCCAGTGTACGCATTATAATATGTATTTTTCTTTTGTTCCCGGTCTGTAACTGCCGTAACTCTAACCTAGATTTATTTTTTTGTTTTTTTTTAGCCCAATGGTTAAAGTTGGTGTATTTATTTATCAAAACTGGGTGTAATTTTGTGTCTCATATAGGGACTCTAACCTCATTAGGAAGACTTATGATGTATCCCTAACACTAAAGTATTTGCCGGTAGCTCGCCTGGCGCCGTGCTGGGTGGTGTGGGCGGTGGTGTGGTCGGTCGGCGCCACCTGCGACCACACCGGCCGCGCCATCTTCTCGGAGTTCATGCGAGAGATCACAGCTGAGAACGGACTCAAGCCGCCCTTCCCCAAGGAGGGGCGCGTCTATGACTTACACGTTAGTTTTACCCCACTGATTATATCTCTCTTAAATTTGAAGGACGATTGATATTTGAAGTGATCTCTGCTCATGAAGCGTCGCCGCAACTGTCTGATGCCGGATGGCCGCGGCAGCTTGTTGCGTCAAATGAGATCCTGATGGACCTTGGTTGGTTACTAAAGAAGATTTCTATAAAACACCCAACTTTTGTAAAACAGAAATATATTCACTATTGGGTGTATATTGTTCTATTACGTACTTGTTCATCCGACCGTTAACATTACAAATGCACACCCACTGAATGCACTTACTTGTCTGAATATTAATCATTATCAAGCCCTTTAGTACGTATTGTCCTGGTTCCAGGTTGCATGACGGTGGGTTTACAGACCCCACGGACGACGGCGAGCCCGCCAATCCGTTCTGGTACAACTGGATGGCCAACCTGGAGCCGTATGAAGTAGACCCCGAGTGGCAGTTTGCGGGTTAGTATAATATATACTTTAAATAATCTATAATTACCATCCACAATAAGTAGTCTAGGTTTTGGTCTTTCTAATATCAAATCACAGATTACAATTGGGCAGTAATACTGGAACTGCAACGATATAAATTGTTCAGCGCCTCTGTTTTAAGATAAAAAACTTTGCACATCGATTTCACATCTAGTTAGTCATGAGTTTTATTTGAAAAGACAAATAAGTAACTGATGATATTAAAAAAATCGATAATAAATAGGTACTTCAGTGAAATAATTAATTAACGTTTGTACTGTAACGTCACCAGATATCGAAGTGCCGACGTTGGACAATGTTCGTAGCGCGGCGCTGCTCGGGTTCAAGGTGGCGAACTACAACCACGTGGTGTGTGTGGGGCCCACCGGCACCGGCAAGACCGTCACCATCACCTCCAAGCTGTCGCGAGGGTTGCACAAGAAGTTCATCTGCGAGTTCATCGTGTTCTCCGCGAGGACTTCCGCCAATCAGACGCAGGTGAGGATCGGAAAATTACATTATGTCGAATGCTGTATAGTCGATATATTCAGTAATCATAAACAGAAATTGTTTGAAATCGAAATAATTTTCAATAATATAATCCATGCTTTGCGATATTAAGTAATTATTGATATTTCAACATTATCAGATGATCCAGAAAAGGCGATAAAAATTATAATTAACCCTTAATACTGGATTCAAAACTGTTTGACAAAACAAATAATTTTGTTCCATTTATTCTCTTATTTTACGTTTAGTATCGACGCTCGAAATATTGTAATTCCTATGATATGGATAGAATTGAAACCATAGTTGCCAATGTCACCTCGCATCCAGTGCAGTGTGTAGTCTAAGCAGTCGCAATAGTCGAGTACACAGTGTGTGTGTGTGTGTGTGTGTGCAGGACGTGATCGACAGTAAGCTGGAGCGGCGCCGGCGCGGCGTGTTCGGTCCGCCGCCCACCAAGCGGCAGGTGTTCTTCATCGACGACCTCAACATGCCCGCGCTCGAGGTGTACGGCGCGCAGCCTCCCATCGAACTGCTGCGCCAGTACATGGACTTCTCCGGTACACATCACCGTCACACGTCTCACTAACAAGAATAACATACTCAACATGCCCGCGCTCGAGGTGTACGGCGCGCAGCCTCCCATCGAACTGCTGCGCCAGTACATGGACTTCTCCGGTACACATCACCGTCACACGTCTCACTAACAAGAATAACATACTCAACATGCCCGCGCTCGAGGTGTACGGCGCGCAGCCTCCCATCGAACTGCTGCGCCAGTACATGGACTTCTCCGGTACACATCACCGTCACACGTCTCACTAACAAGAATAACATACTCAACATGCCCGCGCTCGAGGTGTACGGCGCGCAGCCTCCCATCGAACTGCTGCGCCAGTACATGGACTTCTCCGGTACACATCACCGTCACACGTCTCACTAACAAGAATAACATACTCAACATGCCCGCGCTCGAGGTGTACGGCGCGCAGCCTCCCATCGAACTGCTGCGCCAGTACATGGACTTCTCCGGTACACATCACCGTCACACGTCTCACTAACAAGAATAACATACTCAACATGCCCGCGCTCGAGGTGTACGGCGCGCAGCCTCCCATCGAACTGCTGCGCCAGTACATGGACTTCTCCGGTACACATCACCGTCACACGTCTCACTAACAAGAATAACATACTCAACATGCCCGCGCTCGAGGTGTACGGCGCGCAGCCTCCCATCGAACTGCTGCGCCAGTACATGGACTTCTCCGGTACACATCACCGTCACACGTCTCACTAACAAGAATAACATACTCAACATGCCCGCGCTCGAGGTGTACGGCGCGCAGCCTCCCATCGAACTGCTGCGCCAGTACATGGACTTCTCCGGTACACATCACCGTCACACGTCTCACTAACAAGAATAACATACTCAACATGCCCGCGCTCGAGGTGTACGGCGCGCAGCCTCCCATCGAACTGCTGCGCCAGTACATGGACTTCTCCGGTACACATCACCGTCACACGTCTCACTAACAAGAATAACATACTCAACATGCCCGCGCTCGAGGTGTACGGCGCGCAGCCTCCCATCGAACTGCTGCGCCAGTACATGGACTTCTCCGGTACACATCACCGTCACACGTCTCACTAACAAGAATAACATACTCAACATGCCCGCGCTCGAGGTGTACGGCGCGCAGCCTCCCATCGAACTGCTGCGCCAGTACATGGACTTCTCCGGTACACATCACCGTCACACGTCTCACTAACAAGAATAACATACTCAACATGCCCGCGCTCGAGGTGTACGGCGCGCAGCCTCCCATCGAACTGCTGCGCCAGTACATGGACTTCTCCGGTACACATCACCGTCACACGTCTCACTAACAAGAATAACATACTCAACATGCCCGCGCTCGAGGTGTACGGCGCGCAGCCTCCCATCGAACTGCTGCGCCAGTACATGGACTTCTCCGGTACACATCACCGTCACACGTCTCACTAACAAGAATAACATTCTCAAAATTTTTCCTGTTACAACAAATTACTAAGAAGTAGTACTTAATTAAAAAATACATGCATAAATTTTTGTTCGATTTGTTCTTTCCAGGTGATATTTCTAGCTGCTACTGTTTGTTGTTTGCAGGTTGGTACGATCGGCAGAGCATCGGCGACTTCAAGACGCTGGTGGACGTGAGCATCGTGGGCGCGATGGGTCCGCCCGGGGGAGGGCGCAACCCCGTCACCATGAGACTCATGAGGCACTTCCACTACATCTCCTTCACAGAGATGGAGTACGCTAGCAAGGTAATATATTTTTGTTGAAAGTATTGCCTTGAGATGTCCATCACGTGTAGTATTTAGTTTACTGCAACCACTTACTATTGAAGTCCGTAAAATATATAGTTGACAAGGAGCAGGAAAATTTCATTTTAATAGTAATAAGTGATTCTGTTTCTTTAATAAACACGATGTTAAAACCTCAGGGCTTTCCTGTCTATGTTTAAAAAACGACGGCCTATAAGGTCATTTCATTACACTTTTATTTTGTTGATTTTTTAAATAATCGAACATGTCTATTTCATTTGTGATTACAGTACGCGATCTTCAACGTAATCCTGTGTTCGTGGACTCGCAACTTCGAGAAGGTGACCATCCGAGAGCCGCCGTTCCTGAAGGCGTCCATCGAGATCTTCATGGCGCTGGTAGAGGAGCTGCTGCCCACGCCGGCCAAGTCGCACTACACCTTCAACCTGCGGGACCTCAGCAAGGTGTTCCAGGGCATGCTGATGCTGGACCCGCGCTGCGTCAAGGACGAGGATGACGTCATCCGGCTATGGTACCACGAGCACCAGCGCGTCTATCAGGACCGGCTCGTCAATAACGAAGATCGACAGTGGTTTGTCAAGTTAGTGTCGTTATTTTGCTTGTTGTAGGATGTGCAAATAAATTCATGAGAGTTTAACAGTTCACTCATGGCCACGTATAGCTCTAGAGGTCACGCAGATGAGACTGACATCTAGGTATATAGGCCTCGGGTAATATCAAATGTGTAATTATTTCTATAAAGGCGTGTTTTATTGTTTGAGCTTCAATCTTTCATAGAGCTCCTACAACGATGGCTGTACTGAATATTACTACTTGTACCGTTACAGTTTGCTGAACAAGAAGATTCGCACGGAGTTTGGCAAGAAGTCGTCGGACGTGATTGGCGGCAGGCTGATGCTGTTCGGAGACTTCATGGATCTCGGCGCCGAGGACAGGAAATATGTCGAGATCGTGGACAGGGCGGAAGTAAGGGGTTAACTTGATAATGGAATCCACCCTAAAACATATGTGTCGACCTTATGTCATTTGGTATAGAGCTGAGATTACTATGCAGAGAAAATTAGTTGTATATATTGCAGCCATATAATCCAACTGTGTATTAGGGTTTATAAAGTTCTATTTGGATTTTGCTTTTGCAGGATATTTGGTGTTTTTTTGGTTTCGGTTGAGACGTGTTGTGGTTGCAGCTGCAGGACATGCTGGAGCACTACCTGGCGGAGTACAACCTGTCGTCGACGGCGCCGCTGGAGCTGGTGCTGTTCCCGGACGCGGCGGCGCACCTCTGCCGCGTGGCGCGCATCGTGCGCCAGCCCATGGCCAACGCGCTGCTGCTCGGCATGGGCGGCTCCGGTACCGACACCGCACTCACTCGCACTCATTTGCACTCATTCACACTCGTTTCGGAAGTCGATAAACAAAACATTATGTTCAATTAGACTTGAGTTTATTTGTACTGCTTTAACCATGCCGGTGATTGCAGGTCGTCAGTCACTGTCGCGGCTAGCCGCGTTCATGGCGGAGCTGACGTGTGTGCAGATCGAGATCACCAAGTCGTACGGACAGGCGGAGTGGCGCGAAGACCTCAAGCAGACCATGCTCAAGGCCGGAGCGGAGAACAGGGGTACCGTGTTCTTGTTCTCCGATGCACAGGTATTACATTAATTCACTATGGGGATCAGGACAGTTATAGCCTTATTGATTCGTCTTCTAATGGAAAAGTATAATGTAATTAATTATTGTGCTACTGTGTTTCATAATTCGAGAGATATTAACAAACACCCAGAATACCTCCGTCTCTAAATAAAGATAATTTCATTGGATAAAGGTTGTTTACTGAGGTTATTTAGGTATCATAACACAAGACGTATTTCTAAAATTGAGAGTTATTCCGAAACTAGATAAAGATGGAGTCGTTCCTGGAGGACCTGAACAACATCCTGAGCTCTGGTGACGTGCCCAACATCTACGAGGCGGAGGACCTGGACCGCGTGTACATGTCGGTGCGACACGCGGTCATGGAAATGAACCTGCCGGCCACCAAGACCAACCTGTTCGCGTGCTACCAGCGTCGCGTCAAGACCAACCTGCACATCGTCATCGTCATGAGCCCCATTGGGGAGGTATTTCAGTATTTTATTGAATTACTAAATGTATGGTGTTAGGCAATTTTCACCCATAATAATATTATACACACAGAAGATATAACGCATTGTCACTTTGGCTGGAAGTAGCGTGCATTTTTATTCAAATCTCAAACTAAATACTAGGAACCATCATTGTTTCTATTTTGCCGCCAATAAAGAGTGGTTGAAGAACATCGTACGTGTTGCAAAATTACTGGGCAATATAAAACTTAATATTCTCATGTTACGTTTAGTTCGATTACAATTTATTGCTTAACAAAAACAAAGTTAAGTTTGTTGTTGTTACTGTTTTTAGATCATTACAAGATTTTCTATCAGGCAAATGAAATGAAATCTCACTTTTCAATTACATAAATTATATTAAGTAAAAAGGATTTATGTTGCAGATATTCCGCGCCCGGCTGCGCCAGTTCCCGTCCCTCGTGAACTGCTGCACCATCGACTGGTTCAGCGAATGGCCCAAGACGGCGCTCGAGTCTGTCGCCAACTACTTCTTCCACAACATGCCGCATCTCACCACCACCGACGAAGTCTACGAGTCGATGGTGGTATGAACAGTCATACTTGCTATAATTCACATAGTTTAGAATACGGTATAATGACTGTCATAACAAATAGAGTAAGTATATCGATTTGGATTGACTAATTGTATCTCAGTAGCGCTGTCTCTTTCCCTGTACGTTGTGAATATAAAGTGCAGTAGTGTGCATGTGTGTGTGCGTGTGTGTGTGTGCAGTCGGTGTGCTGCTTCGCGCACCAGAGCGTGGTGGAGGCGAGCGCGCGGTT
The DNA here is from genome assembly GCF_014839805.1 of Manduca sexta. Lineage (NCBI taxonomy): Eukaryota > Metazoa > Arthropoda > Insecta > Lepidoptera > Sphingidae > Manduca > Manduca sexta. Next base: position 12,354,328 of record NC_051121.1, on the reverse strand, counting down.
CCTGGCGCAGCTCAGCCGCCTCAACTACGTCACGCCCATGTCCTACATGGAGATGCTCGCCGCCTACGCAGACATGTTCAAGAAGAAGCAGCGCGACATACAGACGGAGTCCAACGCGCTCAAGACCGGACTCGACAAGCTCAACCAGACCGAGGTAGGCTTATACAAATTTTAAAAGAGTCCATGTTAAACAAGGACGGTTTTAATTGCGGGTAAATGATGTTAGAGATGGCAAAATGTTAGCAGTCATAAATACTAACAACAAGGACAGGAAAGAAAAAGCGTACGACCAAAAAACCATGGCCAACCTTATGTGTGGTTAATAGGTGGAGGTGAAGCAGCTGCAAATCGACCTGGCGGAGCTGAAGCCGATGATGGAGCGCGCCGCCGAGGAGACCAGGAAGGTCATCGAACAGATTGCTATCGACACGGTCAGTATACCTTTACTGCAGCTGAGAAAGAGGAAACGAGCAAGTGGTAATGATAGATTTCACTATTGTTAAAATAATTGTGTTGTGTTATTTTTTCTGACGTTTTGCAGGCGATAGCGGAGGAAGCTCGTATAAAAGTGGAGAAGGAGCAAGCGGTGGCTGAGAAAATGGCCACAGAGACTACAGCCATGGCAGAGGACGCGCAGAGGGATTTAGGTAGTTTTACTGCGGTACAAACTATTAGTAGAATTTTCAGGAATGTTTAAAAGTTTTTTTACGGTTCTGGTCCACTCATTTCGAAATTTATTTAAGCTTTACTCCTCGTACAATCAGCCATAAAACTGGCTTGATCTCTCCGTTTATGTCGGATTGCTGTCTCACCGAGCTGAAGCTGAAAGTGAAGGAATAGAGAGCACATCTGTGCATTGCGAACATACTTGTGCACTATCTCCTGTTTTGTGTGGCTGCCTCCTGTTTAGATTGGCAGTCGTGGCCGAAATTCATCTATGAGGGATTCAATGACACTTTTTTTTCAGTAGGTACTTAATATTTTAACCGCCACTTAAAAGGTAAGAGAGCTGGGTGAGGTAGTGCGGTGTGTGTGTGTGTCTGTGCGCAGACGAGGCGCTGCCGGCGCTGCGCGCGGCGGAGCAGGCGCTGCAGGAGCTCAACCGGAACGACATCGTCGAGGTCAAGGCGATGAAGAAGCCGCCCGGCGGCGTCGTGCTCGTCATCGAGTCGCTCTGCGTCGTGTTCGACATCAAACCCATCAAGGTACGCGCACAACCGGCTCCACCTCTTATGCACACCATGTCTCACACAGAGTAGTACTAATAGAGTATACGGCTTGGTTGTCAATTTAGAGTGGATAGCAAGCAGATGAAAGCTTAAAAATCTCCCAAATATTTTTGCAGCATGGGCTTAAATTAAACGAGTGATCGTCAATGCAATTTACATGCTCCTCTCTCTACGTAGTGATGTACGTCATTGCTTTTGTACAATCAGATAATCTTCTCACGATTCCGTACATGCTCGTTGTGCGCAGGAACCGGGCGCGTCGTTCGGTGAGAAGGTGTTGAACTACTGGAAGCCGGGCTCACAGATGCTCGCCGACCCCACCGCCTTCCTCGACTCGCTCATGAAATACGACAAAGAGTCCATCACCGAGGACATGATCAAGAAACTCAAGAAGTTTGTGCAGAACCCAGACTACGAGCCCACTAAGATCGCTAAGGTGTTGTGTAATTAGAAATAGTTATTATCGACATAAATAATGTGACATCATGTGGTGTGGCTCTGCATTTCTTCGTTATTGGAAGATAACGGTGTGGACTTTCACATCAATAAATTTGTCGTTTTGTTATATAAACATGAGTTAAGTAATATGAGGCTCATATTCACAAACGATGTTTGACCTAAGGAAAAAGTAATGCGGTCTTGCAAAGTTTCTTTCTTATTACTTTCAGAATAACTGCTTTTGCAATATGTAGGCATAGGATAGGATAAGGCGCTGCGGTTGACTAATTTGAGATACGACTTTAGTACGTTGTCAGACAAACAAAAGTTGAATAAACACAAAAATAACAAACTATGAAATCACTATGCGTTTGGGCCCACTGTGTTTTTTGTGGATACGAGTGTGTGTCGCAGGTGTCGAAGGCGTGCATGTCGCTGTGCATGTGGGTGCACGCGATGTATAAGTTCTACCACGTGAACAAGGCGGTGGCGCCGAAGAAGGCGGCGCTGGAGCAGGCCACGCGCGACCTGCGCGCCGTGCAGGCCGTGCTCGCCGCCGCGCAGGACAAGATGCAGGCGCTGCTCGAGGGCATCGCCAAGCTCAACGCCTACCTGCAGGAGAAGGAGGACGAGAAGCGCAAGATGGAGGACGACATCAACCTGTGCCTCGCGCGGATGGACCGCGCCAACAGGTCACGCATTTCAAACATTTACACTTTCATAAACCGTGTAGGTACTCAATATTGCATAAGCTGTTTGTACAGTATATGAAAAAGGTTTTAATTTTTTTTGTAGTCGTCTTTATAAAATTAATGTCAGTAGCATAAATAAAGATAATTATAGATTACATCGTCTATGCCCTATGATCCATTTAATGTATTCAAAAAACAAAAAGTACATTTTAGCAGAGCGTGGTTTCGATCCACGGACCTCTGGGTTATGGGCCCAGCACGCTTCCACTGCGCCACTCTGCTACGGCATACTTTTACAAATGTATTGGGTGGAATCTCAGAAGTTATTATTAGAACTTAAAACATAGTAGATGTAAAACATCAATAAGAGTTTTAGTATTTTTTTTCTAATTGACAATAACACGGAGAAGGTAATCGATTCGAATATATTTCTACTCATTGTCTCCTTCGATGACAGACTGATAGTAAAACATTTTATTTGCGTGCAGGTTGTTGAACGGCCTGTCGAGTGAGCGCGTGCGCTGGATCAAGACCATCAAGGAACTGGACGTGGCCAGCGTCAACCTCATCGGCGACATCCTGCTCAGCGCCTGTCAGTACACACCATACTCACTCATATCGCTCGTTTGCTGCTATTAAGGAGCGTAGTTACCGTCCTAGCAGCTCCGATGTGTATTACTAAGATCAAACCACCGGGATATCAGATTGTATCTATACAATACAATATAAGCATCTATGCTGCGCTCCTGGGCCCCACGAAAATAATAATTGCAGTATAATTCTTATACTGGGTCCGTCTAGAGTGACCTATTCTACTGCTGCCCAGTTTCGTTGATGTGTAATTTTATATATACTGTTGCTTCTCTGTGGCTTGGTAGTATCTCACTTAAGAGATATAGCTATGGGTGTGAATAATAATAAATACATAAATTTCCCAACATTTCAAAATTTTGATAAGAAAATGCCACAGGTGATATCTAAGTTACAATTTCCGCCTATATATTTCCGTAAACATTTGAGTACTGTAAGAACTGACCGCTGACGGTGGCACCGCTCGGTTGTCAGGCGCGGTGGGGTACATCACGCCCTTCACCGACGAGTACCGACGCGAGCTCCTCGCCGAGTGGATCCAACACATGCAGGTCCGACACTATTTTCATTATAGTATTTCTAACATATATCATATAACAGTAAAAAGTAAATAAAAAGTAAATATCTATCATTATCAATTAATAGTCTAATATTGTATCAATCGTTATTATTAAGTTTACGTCACTTACGCGATATCAAATTAATATGATTGATTATCAAGAAGTACTGTCATCCATGTGATAGATGAAAAGAAATGTTAATCTTCATAGTACTGCAATATCAAATATTAAATATTATAACCGCGTGTTACATACATACGCTAAGAATGTTGCACGTCCACGCCGTGGAGACTAACCATCTCAGCATAAAGCATGTTGTGACTCGTGATGTAAGTAGTTGGCGCGTCATGTGCGGACACTAAGACGTACTATACATTTTTTTATTAAAATTGAATGACGAGACGAGCCACTCGCCTGATGGTAAGCGATCCGACCGTGAACAGTACCAACTCCATCATAATTTGGAGTCATAAAGCATTGCGTGACACTCCACTACACTGTTAAGTGGTATAATGAACAATAATTACGCTGATTTTAATATGCTAGTCATTGTGTTCAGATTTCTGGTCGGTATTGTAATGGCCTCGCGTGTGGATAAGGCTTCCTCCGATAGAGCTGTAATGTGTATTGTGTGTGGGCAGGAGGTGGCGGTGCCGCACACGCCGGGCGCCACGCCGCTCTCCATCCTCGGCGACGCTGTACAGATCAGGTCAGTTACTAACATCAGCACTACTGGACTGGTTTACATCTTGATTATTAAAACAAAAACATCACGCCTTTATTTCTGTAGTAGTAGGCAGACATGACAGACATGTGCGTTAAATCCCCTAATGTAATGGCCGACCCTATATCGGTCACAAATTACAAACTATGGATACTGAGCAGCAAGACATAATATTACTTTATTCGGGATTTGAACCCGGGATCACAGAGCGCTGTCGCATCGCGCACGCAATACAACTAATCCGCGAAGGCAGTCAAAGAATCTTTATTTTGGTAATTTTAAAAGTGCATTAGTTTAAGTTTTAGAAAAGCGGCGATAGCCTAGTTGGGTGTGGAACAGACTGCCAAGACGAATGTCCGCAGGTTCAAATCCCAAGGGCACACACCTCTGACTTTCTAAAATCATGTGTGTATTCTTTGTGAATTTATCGTTCGCTTTTACGGTGAAGGAAAACATCGTGAGGAAACCTGCACATCTGAGAAGTTCTCTATAGGAATTTCGAAGGTGTGTGAAGTCTACCAATCCGCACTAGGCCAGCGTGGTGGACTAAGGCCTAATCCCTCTCAGTAGTAGAGGAGCCCCGTGCTCAGCAGTGGGCAAGTATATAATACAGGGCTGATATTATTATTATTAGTTTAAATTGCACCGGTATCTATATATCCATGTATTGTACGGCTGTCTAAAATTGATTCACAAAACTGTACCTTATTACATGCCCAATAAAATAGCCCTCGAAGGGTTGCCTGCAACCACTTGATAGAGTTAAGTGATATAATATATATTATTACCAGGGGATATTTCAATGTTCTTAGAAATAATTAATTCTTTTCAAAATGTATGTTTCTCTGTAGTGTTCAGACGGTTACCTCACAAATGTAATCTAACGCATTGGCGCGGTGTTATCGCTCAATTGTTACAAGATTTATGATTCCCTTGATAAATATGTAAATATTATTACTGTATTTATTGCAATGGTAGCTATAAATAACATCTTTATGACACACTCGACACGATCGATAACTTTATATTAAACTTGTAATAATTTATTATTGTATAACTTATGTCCATTTTTTCTACCCGCCCTTATTTTACGCAGTACAATGTGACTTAGGTGATGTCGCAAAGTACAAAACCGAAACAATTTTAGTGTTATTTTGTCAGGTTGCTATGCATACTATTAATATGTGATACAGGTGGACGCGGTATGACCTATATCAGGTATTAAAATCTATACATATTATTAAACGAAGTGCCTTTTGCTGTCTCTCTGTATCACTTTTCTCGAAATTTTATGAACAGATTTTATTGAAATTTGGTATGAAGTTAGTTAAAGATCCTGGGAAGGTTATAGGGTACTATCCCGAGAAAATATATAGCGGGACGTTTATTCAGAAAAACTCGTTCACGCGGGCGAAGCCGCGAAAAAAGCTAGTGTTGTAAATATTTACAGAACGACTAAGTACCTTTTCAAAACTCCAGTAAAAAAAAAAATACTTGTACAGACAAGTTATTGTTTAGGTGTACATCTCTAATCACATCATTTATGATCGAAATAGCATCATTGTATTTTAGTTACCATCTTATGATCCCTATTCAAAATATATGTATTTATGAATATTGTACAAAATGTATCAAAATATATTCATGAATTAGGTTATTTGTGACTCTGTATCAACAAAGTGCCAGCTGAGAAGCGGTTGCTAGTTGTTAGTTGTTATTTGGTAGTATACTGTTGCGCGCAGGACGTGGCAGATGTACGGGCTGCCGCGCGACCCGCTGTCGGTGGAGTCTGCCGTGCTGATGACCAACTCGCGCCGCTGGCCGCTCATCATCGACCCTCAGACGCAGGCCAACAAGTGGATACGAGCTATGGTACGCACGTTAGACTCAGCACATGAGACTCACCTCAGAAAAGTTGATAAATCGTGGAATTCGGTACCAAATTTTTGGATACCTTTGACTTTTCGCGCACGTAATAATCTGATAAAATCGCTATTGCATCAAATTTCATGTCATTTCTTTAATCGACGCAAGATAATGCACTTACTCGATGGTTATTACGGTACAGTTGGACTCGAAATTAGAGACCAAGCAGAGAGTATGTTTTGTGACGCACAGCAGATTGATACCGGACTGTATTAGGTATACTGTTTGTGCGATGGTCGACCACGGTATACGGGATGGACAGCGTTCTTTACTGAGCAGATTATAAATTATTCTGTAGGGCAAGATTGAGGGTTTGGTGGTGTGCAAGCCGAACGACCGCGACCTACTGCGCAACTTCGAGTCTGCGTTGCGATTCGGCAAACCCATCTTGCTCGAGAACGTGGGCCAGGAGTTGGACCCCGCGCTAGATCCCGTGCTCAAGGTCAGCTAGCTGTCCGCATTGGTTCATTAAAGTTTTCAACAGTCGATGTTTGTCATATTCCTACTGTTACAACTACTTTTAAGATCAAAATATTATTATATCAAGGTTTTGTTGTACTTTAATTACTTGGAGTGTATGCAGCGTCAATACTTTCGCCAAGCTGGGCAGCTCGTTCTGAAGCTGGGCGATTCTTTGATTCCGTACATGCCGGGCTTCCGACTCTACATGACAACCAAGCTGCCCAACCCCAAGTACACGCCAGAGACCTCCGTCAAGGTGCAGATCGTCAATTTCGCCCTGGTACCCAGGTATACTTTATAACTGTCTATTTTGTATCCTATGCAAATTATAATAGTTCACTTAAGGGTAACTGACATTGTTTGCTAACAGAACCTTGGTTACCTTTGTGATATATTTTAGCTTAAGAGTACCCGCAGGTCACGTGTAGTTTGAGAGTAGATGTGAGTAATGTGAGTGTGTAACGTGGTGCAGTGGCCTGGCGGAGCAGCTGCTGTCGATCGTGGTGGCGCAGGAGCGGCCCGACCTGGAGGAGCTGCGCGGCGCGCTCATCGTGTCGCGCGCGCAGATGGCGGCGCAGCTCGCCGACATGCAGGCCGCCATCCTGCACGGCCTCTCGCACTCCGAGGGCTCGCCCGTCGACGACCTGCCGCTCATACTCACGCTGGAGGCCATCAAGATCAAGAGTGCTGAGATACTTGTATGCAATAATTGCATTACAACACTTTTATTGTCGTTGCTTCTTATTACTGCTTATCCACTAGTAATATGTTACGCTTTATTCTACGAATTATATAGTTTTTACCTAACGGGAACATGACATAGACTTACGAATCATTGTATAATCGCCAACAATATTGACCATTATGGGTTGTACTTTATATTTTGGAACCTGTAGTGCAATTGTTTAAATATTAATAAGGTCGTGGTAGCAATGTGTTTGATGATTGTCAGATAAAAGTGGAGGATATGGAGCGCACGACGCTGGAGATCGAGGAGGCGCGCAGCGGGTACGTGCCGGTCGCCAACCGCGGACAGATCCTGTTCTTCTGCCTGTCGGGCATGGCTGGGGTTGACCCCATGTACCAGTACTCGCTCGAGTGGTTTGTCAAGCTGTTTATCAGGAGCATGGCGGAGACTGAACCCAACGGTGAGCATCACTTCAAATTGTTTATAATAAAAAATGTCGAATTAGTAAATCAATTGAAAATATTAAATTATCAACATGATCCAACCCCAGACTTGTGAATATGATGCTGATTTTTGCGAGCACTTTTTAAGTGAAGTTTGATTGTCTCTACAGCATGCGTTAGGCAATAAGTTACAGGTTTTTATTAATTTCGTATGAAAATATTGTCGAACTGTAAGTGGGTGTGTCGCGTGCAGAGGACATACTGGAGCGCGTGGAGACGATAATCGCGCACGTGACGTTCCTGGTGTACGTGAACGTGTGCCGGAGCCTGTTCGAGCGCCACAAGCTGCTGTTCGCGTTCCTCGTGTGCGCGCGCGTGCTGCTCGACCGCGGCGCCATCCGCGCGCACGAGTTCAACTTCCTGCTCAACGGCGCCAAGATCGAGGAGGTCATACTCTGTGAACCTTATGCTAGTTAGTTTAGTTCCTGTGCCCATGAAGGTATCAGGGGGTTTTAGGGCTAATAGGGCGATAGGATATCATCGCTCTAGTGGTAGCATTCGGGTGATCATCGTTTGAAACTAGATCTAGGAGGTCATGAAACTCGGCATTATCACGAGGTTGTAGATGGACTACATCTTTGCTCTAATAAAATAAGTTGATCAAAATGTTTATTTGTCTTTCCTACTTGTTTGTGTTATGTCAATAGGAGCTAGAGAACCCGGACCCGAAGTGGGTATCGGAGCGCATGTGGCTGGACATGCAGCAGCTCGCCACGCTGCCCACCATGAAACAATTTGTTACCGTCGACTTCTTGCAGCAGATCAAGTTCTTCAAGACATTCTATGAGGCGTGGAACCCGCACAAGTACTACTAGCACTACATAGTAATAATACAGCAGTAGTACAAGTAATAGAAATAATTATAACCTGAAGATGATAAGTACATACGTACGACATACATTCTGAAGCAAACGTCGCCTTTCATCGGGTATCATCTAGATAGTTTATTGTCACTCATTGTGACTGATGCCTGTTGTATGCAGATGCATTATATTTCACCGTATACATTTAAGCAGCATTTGTTTATCTTTCGTCTTTAACACTGGTCGTATAGTTTGCTTAGTGTCACTCAGGCTTTCATATAAGTCTGTGTGTAATACTGCAGCGTGTGAGTGGTTGCAGGATGCCATACCCGAAGCCTCTGGACACCCAGCTGGACGTATTCCAGAAGTTATTGGTGTTGAAGTGTATGCGCCCTGATAAGCTGGTGCCGGGGCTGCAAGTGAGTTTCTCTTTTCAATTGACATTTAATTTATGTATGCCTCGGCGCGATGGGACGTATTACTGTGAACCGTGCCTTCATCTAGGGTCTGTTATGCAATAACATTATAATATAATTGAAAGTATAGTTATGAGTACGAATTATGAATTATTTTGAAGCAAAGTTTGTCAATTACGTAGTGTTACCAACGAACTTTGCTTTAAAATTTAATTTAGTTACGGCTTTGCGTGGCCATTAGTGTAGTTTTTTGATTATGATATTGTGCTTTGCTTATTAATTTACCATCCAATTATAAATGTCCGTAGTTATATAAGTAATTGTTAATAGTAATAAGTAATTGTTCGTACTACTAGGTTATTTTATGTGTGTTGTTGTGCAGGACTACGTGGTGTGGGGTCTGGGCGGGCGGTTCGTGGAGCCGCAGCCGGCGGACCTGGCGGCGCTATACGCGGAGTCGGACCCTCTCGCGCCGATCATCTTCGTGCTCTCCGCCGGCACCGACCCCGCCGCAGGTAACACTCGCTGCCCTCCACGACCTGCTAGACTTGGGGATTGTTTCCTCTCCATTACTTCCGTGTGTATCCTCAAGGATGCCAGCTTGCAACGCACCCTCGAATCAACAACTCCAATGTTGTTTCTGTTGGTTTGAAAGTCAGATTTGTGACGTTACATAATTATTAGTATTTTTAGCCTTGTGTAATAAATTGGGACTTATTTTTCTTTGAATTTTTCTTACCTTGTAATATTTTTATTGGAAATGACATTGTATAATATGAGTTAATTTATTTTAATCAAACATGCAGACCTGATGAAATTCGCGGAGAAGATGAAGATGAACAAGCGTTTTGAAAGCATATCGTTGGGGCAGGGACAGGGGCCGCTCGCCGAGGCCATGATGAAGGTCGGCTGCGATTTCGGCAACTGGGTCTTCTTCCAGGTATTAGCATTTAGTTGGTGTTTTGCCCACTTTTAACTTCGATTATCCCACTTCGATGTGTGTTTCGATTGCGTCAGAACTGCCACCTGTCTCCGTCGTGGATGCCGGTGCTGGAGCTGAACGTGGAGCACATCTCGCCGGAGCACGTGCACAAGGACTTCCGTCTATGGCTCACCTCCATACCCTCGCCACACTTCCCCGTCGCGCTGCTGCAGAACGGTACCTTTATCCCGCACCGGTAGCTTAGAACAATGAACAAACAAATCTACTATTGAGAAATAACAGGGCAAGTGCTACTTTTTTAGATTGTTGTCGAAGTTCATAAAAGACTGCTTCCTGTTTTGTTACTCAGTTGATTATCCCATAATCAAAGTAATCACAGATGAAGAAGAACTTTGATACCAACTGTTGCTTGATTCGCTACGTGTATGGTGCAGGGTACAAGATGACGGTGGAGCCGCCGCGCGGCATCAAAGCCAACTTGCTGAAGGCGTACATGAACCAGGTGCCGGACTTCGTCGATTACTTCAACTCCACTGACGCGAAAGTGCCCAATTTCAAGGTAAAAACTCATTTTTAATGTTTGTTTTTTATGGTAGTTATCGATATAATTTGTTTGTCGAAATAGATTATATTGATATTCATTGGTATGAATTTCATCGACAAGTTTATAGATGCTAAATGTTACTCTAGGTTCCGCTATCCATTACTTGTTTACTGTGCTACACCATAATATTATCACGATGGTCCTTCGAGCTTGTTTGATGTTTTGTGATGCAGTGGTTGTTGTTCTCGCTGTGTCTGTTCCACGGTGTGGTGCTGGAGCGGCGCAAGTTCGGTCCGCTGGGGTTCAACATCCCGTACGAGTTCACCGACGGCGACCTGCGCATCTGCATCTCGCAGCTCCACATGTTCCTCAACGAGTACACCGAGGTGCCGCTCAGGGTGAGTCATCAACAGTAAGATAGACATCATTCATTAGTCTTTGAAGTATTACTGCTGAGTTAAATTGTAAACAAATTTACATAGAATCATAAACAAAATAGTGAAAACTAATAAACCAGAATCAGTCGGTAGTTACTCGGGAAAGTAAACGAGGGGGGTAGGTTCAAGTGAGAAAGAAGGTGGGATAGGCAAGGGGAGCGAGGAGTATCGGGCTGGTTGTCGGGCGCAGATGCTGACGTACACGGCGGGGCACATCAACTACGGCGGGCGCGTGACGGACGACTGGGACCGGCGCTGCCTGCTGTGCCTGCTCGGCGACTACTACGCGCCCGCCGTGCTCAGCGAGCGCGCAGTCTTCGACGAGTCCGGCGCCTACAAGCAGGTACACACGACTTATTATTATACATTGCGCATATGTACTAGCGCGTCTCAGAAATCTATGTTAATTCGTTATCACTTTGAAAACAGTTAGGCGTTTATTAATGTTTTTTGTTAACCAACAGATTCCACCCAATTACTAGTTTTAAGATTTTTGTATTAGCTAAGTACTCAAGTTGTGCTGATCAAGCATGCTTGCCTTGTTCTATTGATACATCACTCTTACTCTTATCGCGGGACAATAGCCGAATAAAGCTTTTCCTGCACCTGATTCATCATCACAGCCACAGGAAGTCCACTGCTGAACATAGGCCTCCCCCAAGGATCTCCACGTCGACCTGTTGGAAGCGGCCTGCATCCAGCGACTTCCTGCGACCTTAGCCAGGTCGACCGTCCACGTTGTAGGCGGGCGTCCGACATTTCTCTTGCCTGTACGTGGCCTCCACTCGAGAACCTTTCGACCCCAACGGCCATCGGTTCTTCGAGCTATATGCCCGGCCCACTGCCACTTCAACTTGCTAATCCTATGGGCTATGTCGGTAACCTTTGTTCTCCTACGAATCTCCTCATTTCTGATTCGATCTCGTAGGGAAATACCGAGCATAGCCCTCTCCATAACTCGTTGAGTGACCTTGAGCCTCCTAATGAAGCCCATAGTGAGAGGCCGCGTCTCGGTGCCGTATGTTATCACTGGTAACACACAACTATCGAAGACTTTCGATTTAAGGCACTGAGGTATTTTGGACGAGAAGACGTTGCGAAGTTTCCCGAACGCTGCCCAACCGAGTTGGTTTCGACGATTGACCTTTCTCTCGAAGTTGGACCTGCCTAGCCGGACCACTTGTCGTAAATAGACATATTCGTCTACAACTTCGAGAGTCGAGCCCCCAACTCCGATGGGAGTGGGCACAACATGGACATTCGACATGATCTTCGTGTTGTCAATGTTCATTTTAAGACCCACTTGTTGGGAGACTCGATGAAGGTCTTCGAGCATAGTGCTAAGGTCTTCCAGCGATTTTGCCCAGACTACAATATCGTCGGCAAATCGAAGGTGAGTGAAAGAGTTTGAAGGCGTTTTCCAGCGCGGCAGTGAATAGTTTCGGAGATATAACATCTCCCTGTCTCACGCCTCTCTGTAGCGGAATAGCCTTCGTGCTTTGATCTTGTACTCGGACCGACATGGTGTGTGTGTGTCGCAGCAACCGGCGTCATCGTCAGTGGAGGACTACACGCGGTACATCCGCACGCTGCCGCTCAACGACGACCCCTCGCTGTTCGGGCTGCACACCAACGCCAACATCAGCTACGCTATGTCGGAGACCAACACGTGTCTCAGTGAGTCATTATTGTTATTACAAGGGCAAATGTATGTAGCAAACGAAACTGATACTAATCCTTACAATGTTGGGCTTGGATGTTAAAATATTAAATTGGTGTTAGTATTTTAAGTAGATCTACTTTTATTACCAAAATATTATATTATTCTGCTGATTTAGCAATATAAGAGTTGCGATTTAAGATATTTAGTAAAAGTATGGTAATTCAGGCGTTTTATACAAAACAACATCTAAAGATTTATTTTGGTAAGTATATGGAAAGAATTAAATCCCCCAAAAACTTTAAAAGCTAAGTTTAAAAACTATAAACTATTAAAAATATTTTCATCAGATTGAATACTTTTTGATTTTTACTTCTCATACATGTCCATTTGAAGTCAGAATTCTTCAATAGCAGGGTTACAACGACCAGTGTATTAGGTAGTTATAGCGTGTATTCGATACCCGGTGTGTGAGGTGTGGTTCTGCTCGTGCAGGCACGCTGCGCGAGCTGCAGCCGCGCGAGGCGGCGGGCGGCGGCGGCGCGGGTGCCGAGCACTCCACCGAGCGCGCCGCGCACGCCGTGCTCGCGCAGCTGCCGCCCGCGCTCGACCTGCGACACATCGCGCTCACGTAACCACACCGCACCACCACCAGCCACTGTACATGTCACTGTACACGTCACTGTACACATACACTCCACCTTTAGTGTAAATTATGTCCGAAGTAATATTTTGTTAGTTGTGGTCTGTAACTGAGTAGTTTGATTCTAGTGTTTGCCTTCTTTTGTTCTTAACGTACCCACTGGCGATCCAAAAAAATAAATAAATACACAACACAACCATACATTCGTTGTCTAAATGAAAATTTTATTGTAAAGTAGTCCGATGTGTTCCCAGGTACCCAGTGTCGTACAAGGAGTCGTTGAACACGGTGCTCATTCAGGAAGCCATCAGGTACAACCGCCTGCTCGGCATCATCAACAACTCGCTACGGTGAGTGCCAACATTATTGTACAATAATATGAACCATCAAATATACGGAACTAGGGTCACAATAGATGAAAGTTCTGGCTCGACTCAGGAATTGTGAATAGAGGCTCGTTTCATACATATGTGTAAAATTAATAATTATTATTATTTTTACCAAATACATGTGTACTACATTTTAAAGAACTATCAAAGAGACAATCTAGTGTCGCAATTCTATGCCATAGTCCTAGCCTTGTATAGAATTAATTATTCATGGCTCCTTAACATACCTACAATGTAATCAATTTATAGCGTAAAAGTACGCAAAGTTTAAAATAAAATTGTTTACAATAAAATGATAGCAAGTTAAATCGCACTAATATTTAAGTAATTTGTCAAAAGCTTTTTCAATCTACATTTTTATAAGTTACAATACTTTGAGCTTTTATTAAATAAATATTATTCTTTGTTCGCGAATCGCGGGTGTTACAGCTGCCGATTGCGTGTTGTGACATCATTTTAACATTTCGCTCAAGTTAAACGAGAATAACGCGATAATTATTTTCAAGAGATACAAGATTATATTTTGAAATATGTGACGTTTTCTTTCAACAAGTTCGTATATGCAGTGTAGTCTACATCAAGCAAACTTTAATAATGCGATCTTTTAGACACGATGTATTTCTTGTCTAACGTTAATAAAACAGTGGCACATATTAGTAAACTAGCGACCCGCCCCGGCTTCGCACGGGTGCACTGCTGATACTAAATACACTACAGAAAAACTATGAACATTGTATATAAAAACATAGCGGCCCGCTCTGGCTTCGCACGGGTATAACATAACAAAATAACAGTATTTCTCCACTATTTCATGGATGTTATTATTATACATATAAACCTTCCACTTGAATCACTCTATCTATTAAAAAAAAACGCATCGAAATCCGTTGCGTAGTTTTAAAGATTTAAGCATACATAGGGACAGAGAAAGCCGCTTTGTTTTATACTATGTAGTGATAATTACGTAAGGGTGTTGCGTTCCTGGATCAGCTTGTGTATATTCAGTTCCAACAGCCCGACACATTTGTGTCGACTGTCGAGAAGTAATCATCTCTCGTCAGTCGACATTCTATTGGACCCCCACTCCACTTACCATCAAGTGTAGTGGAGTCACTTCTCCGTGGTACATAAAGAAATAGCAGAAGGTTGTTCTGTGTGCAGGGACCTGCTGAAGGCGCTGAAAGGTCTGGTGGTGATGTCGGAGGCGCTGGAGAGCATGGCCAACAGCATGGCGCGCAACGCCGTGCCGCTCATGTGGAGCTCCAAGGCGTACCCTTCGCTCAAGCCGCTCGGTCAGTACACGCTGGACACCGCTTTACATTAGACAACTAACATTGTAGAAATATACATATGGGAGCGTCGTTTTAGGTACTTTTATGTATACAAAGCCCCGGTTCATCCGCAGTAGTGCCACTGATTCGGGAAAAAACAAACGCAGTAAAAGCTTTGTGTAGGTGTTTTGTTTTGTGAGGTTAATGTTAAACCCTTACAACCGTACCTTTATTAATTTTTAATATCTTTTACTAAGTAATTCTCCCGTTTGCCGTATTTTTGTTATAAAAATAGTTAATGTTACATCGTGTGAATTGGATAGTATCACCGTTATTTACTTAGGCGACGTGTTGCTACTACACCTCGTAATTGTAAGATACAGTGAGTAATAATTTGGTTGGAAGCTAGTTTGAGCCTCTGAGAGCGGCGCCGATACATAACATACGTACTAGCAGTAACATCTGCATACTGTTACTGCTAGTTCTGCTCCTCGGTCTGCATGCTTTATTTATGGCTGAGTGTCATTTGTTTATATCCAGGCCAATCTAATTTCTAGTTGATTTTTTAAAGAAGGAATTGGTGTCTTATGTAAACTGCTCTCATTTTTAAGAACAATAGTTTAGTATAGTATTTTGTGCAATTGACGATTGATTTGAACCGCTGCCTTCATAGCCCCTGTGGCCTAATGGATAAGGCATCGGCCTCCTAAGCCGGGGATTGTGGGTTCGAGTCCCACCAGGGGTAATCAAAATTGTCATAATAAGTTTTGTTTGCAATCTTTTTCTGCTGTATTATTTTTAATAGATGCTAAAATATATTTATAAGTACACTTAATGTTTTGGTTTTGAGTTATTTGGTGCATCAATCAGATAGTTTTAATTTTGATGATAGTCGACAACGTTATTTCCTATGCTATAAAATTATTCAATCGTCCAGTATAATTTGATTCTTGCGTATTGTCGGCACAGCGGCGTGGGTGAAGGACCTGTGCCTGCGCGTGCAGTTCATGCAGGGCTGGGCGGACACCGGCATCCCCAAGGTGTTCTGGATCTCGGGCTTCTACTTCCCGCAGGCGTTCCTCACCGGCGCGCTCCAGAACTACGCCAGGAAACACGTCATCGCCATCGACACCATCTCCTACGCGTTTGAGGTATTGAAATAGAAAAAGTTTTTTTCGTGACAAATTTGGATACTATGAAGACGGCTATCTTCGAAACGTTGAGAGTAAAATTTAAACAAATTTGTTGCGGAAAAGTCCGTAAAGTAGTTTTACGTCAATGTCAATTATGAGCCGTGTTATTAGTTTTGTTTTCACATACGTACTCGTGCAAAATGACTCCACTGCATCTGACAGTTACACTGGAGTCTAGAGCATCGACTGACGAGATTTGATTATACCTCGCTAGTCGCCACAATTATCTCGGCCTGGTGGATGTATTTAAAAGTTTCAAATATAAAAGGTTTTTTTTAAATAAATATAGCGCTTTGAACGTATGTATGTACATATGTAGTATTGTGTAGGGTTAATGTTTAAGTCTATTGAACCGGTTCTGAGAATTCATTAAAGAGCTGACTGCCGCTAAGTGTAACCTTATCGTCCTCACGTATAATGAGAAAGTTTGAACAAGTTTTCATTCTATTGTTTTCCATGTTTGTTTCAAGTTAGATTGCTAATATTTTTTTATATCGATACTTTTAAGTTGTAGTCAGTTAGTGTCGCAGCGTTGGGAGGGCGCATTAGAGCATTTTAGGAAGGTGATAAAATGACTAAAATAAAAACTTTTAATAATTAAGACTTTGGCACATCTTATTTTGCCATTTAGTAGTTTGGGGTGTGGCGCTTGTTTTTTGTTGAAATAGGGCCTTTGTTTTTTTGGATCGAATTTATGGATCAGTCAATACCTTACGCTCCGCTACTATACTACTAATTGCTTTCGGTATTTGGAGTCGATACTAGTGAAGTATCGGCGGCGTGTAGCGCGTAGTGTAGCGCTAATGTGTCGGCGGTGGTGCAGCCGCTGGCGAGCGCGCCGCTGAAGAAGCCGGAGGACGGCTGCTGCGTGCGCGGCCTGTTCCTCGAGGGCGCGCGCTGGAACTCGGGCGACATGACGCTCGAGGAGAGCCGCCCCAAGGAGCTGCACACCGAGATGGCCATCATCTACATGAAGCCCGAGCAGGGGCACAAGGTCACAGCATATGTTCTATTATTCCCTTAAAAATTACCAGAAGTACAAAATACTTTAGTTATATTTTTCAGCCCTTAATTTATTTTTATTTCTTACAAGCCAATAGCTTCGCAGTCGACTATCTCGGTAGCTTAGGTTTACTTATTGCGTACAACGACGACTGACCTGATGTCCGGATTCGAATCCCGGGTCAAGTAAAGTGGTATTGGGTATTACTACTTAGCATCAGTCTGGACTCTAGAACGTGCTCGGTAAGTGGTAATAGGCCCACACTCTATTTACGTGGGACTAAACATAGCCGACGAAATATGCGTGTGATACACCTCTCCCTTCTCCTGAAAATGAAAAAGGCATGATGCTCTCTAAGTTTGTAGGTATGCTGCCAACACATCGGCCACTAAAAGTACTGTAATTAAAGATGGTCAGTGGCACTTCAAGTGGTGGAGTTCAGCGAGACGCTATGAAAAATTATCTAAAAAAAAAAATATTCCACTACAATATCTCTTTTCGTGTTGTGAAGATTAAAATAGACTTTTAGTAGTCGTGAGGTAGTATGATGTTGATGCAAGCGTACGCGCAGGTGGCGCAGGGCGTGTACATGTGCCCCGCGTACAAGACGCTGGTGCGCGCGGGCACGCTGTCCACCACCGGACACTCCACCAACTACGTCATGACCATCGAGCTCCCCACGCACAAGCCGCAGCCGCACTGGATCAAGCGCGGCGTCGCGCTCTTCTGCGCGCTCGACTACTGACACACGGCCGGCATAATAAATTATTTACATCGCTTGTCTTGTGCTTTGAGTGTTGGAACGTTACCTATACACCCGGCTTTGAACAGACTGGCATAATAGTGCCGACTGGCGATAAACAAACATCTCTCGGCAGTCGACACTCTGGACCTCTCTCCGCCTACCGTCAGCTGCAGTGGGGTCGTGCCTGTGTACAAAAATAATGGAATGTCCAAGTAAGGAACAACGGTTAAATAAATGTTCAATCCATTCCGTCTGGAAAATAGTCTGAAAATAAAGTTGAGAATTATAAAATGGATACAAAACTTAAAGAATTGCAACATAGTCCGAGTCTCATTACTGCAGAGGCGAGCTAATATCGTTAGCTGCTGGTCGGCTGACCCCTCCCCTCCCCTTTCTCCTTTATCCCTCTCCTGATCCGAGCGAGTTTTTTTTCCAATTGCACCGCAGCCGACACGCTCATTCCATTTCCGATTACCTTTCCGATTAAAAATTAATATCTTCATTCACCATTTTCTGTTTCTGAACGTCGCGCCGAAGACAAGTAGATACCTAGCTATGATCAACGAAGTTAATAATTAGAGCCACATCTGTGACGTGGAAACGTGTGCTGTTGTGTAATCTGGTGAAATTGTTAGTTTGATTCTCAGGTTGAGGAATCTATGAAGGCAAATGCTAGATTTACTAAAGAATAGATGTCAAGGACTAACAGGCGCGTAGTGTCAATTTGTCCACAGTATCGTTATGGTGAACACGCTAGAGGCACAGCACATTCTGGTTGCCTTTATTTTGTGTCATAAATACAAGTTATCCATTTAGAATTTGATTCGAGTAGGACACCGTGTGTTTTCTCTACAAAAGACAAGGCAGGAAGGACTTCAATCTGTTCGGACTGTGGATCTGCTGCAGACTGTTCTAGATGATCCATCAGAAGACTTGCTAACGCACCGTAAGTTATGGTTAAATTAGTGATACCTATGCAAAACAAGAGACGACAGCAACGTAGAGCTTCGTGTATATTGCGTTCGTAGATGTATTCAGTCTCTAATCTATTTTTACTGCGACTATCGGGAAATCTAGTCCAAGTTATGAAGCCAAATCTACATTTATATTTTTTTAAAAATTGTTTTTAATCCCGCGTTGTCTAAGTAAACAACTGTAATATCAAACTAATTAATAATCACGCGTGTGTGCGGGCACAGGGGTCCGAACAGAAAACAGTTAATTCTGCGAATCGTGTTTACCCTTAATTCGTAAACACTCACCTAATCAACAGCTTTAAAAGGATCCCGCTGATTTTACACTCGATTTATTTTTAAAATAAGGTTTTTGTTTATCATAGACTAAGCAAATTAATAGATTAGAGGAGTTCTAGAAACGTCGGAGCGGGTTAAGCAAGGTTTCGGTTAAGTAAATCAAAGTGTTACGGCCCAATAAAATGTACATCAATTGCCTGGAATTACGATTTGAGACTGAAGCGGTAACACACTGGCCTCCCTCACTTGAGAAATCCGTATACAAATATAAAATAGCCGGCCAATTCCCTGCCTCGAGTTTCGATGTCTAGTTAGGGTAAGCATTTATGTCAATCAGATTTGTAAGTTATATTGTGGTCAAGCGTGGGCGCTCTTTGATTTGTAATGTGATGTGTAAGCGTGTATTCGATTACTTGTATATGTAGTGTCAACTTCGATGGAGTTAGTTACAAAGAGACTTATGACTTTAGAAATTTTATATATCTGTTCTGTTATAGAAACCCAAATTACGTAACATGTGATTCAAGTAAAAAAGCAATAATAAAATTAACACCTGAATAATTATTAATACTGAGCACACCTCAAAAAGTCAGTTTGCCTGAGGGCCCTGGCCAAACACCGCCTATTTAAAAATCCCGTGTAGATGTGATTTAATTAAACAATCTCGCTATAAGGATTGAAACAACAGCGCTGTTTTGAGTTAGTGTTGTTTTTGAGAAAAGGGCATTGGTTCCGGGTGGGCCCGGGGACGCGGTCCTTACCTGTAGATATCTACTGTAAATACTTCCGTATTGTACGTTTTGTTAGAGCTAACTCAATAACATCGGATTAATTGATATACTGAGAGACATTTTAGAGAATAATCAGTACTACAAAGATCTATTGTTAAAAAATACAACGTTAAACTAGCCTTGATTGGCTGTTAATATCCAAAAAATTTACTTAGTTAAAAATAGATTAATTTATTGTTCGACCTTTAAAGCTGATTTTTCTATCATGAAATAAGGTATTCGTCGGATAAATACAACACAAAAATAATTTCGTAATGGCTGTCTATGTATTAGTGGTGTTAAATATTGATTTACAAAATAACGATGCAATTGATTACACTTATCATGTTTTTGATTACTAATACAATTGTTATATAATTTTCCTAAAGATATTATGACAACAAAAAAAAACTTCTAAATTGTGAACATACTTGACTTTTTAAAATTTTCTTTGAGATCACAAAGTGATTAACCCGATGTTGTAGTCAATATATACTTACTGTATACCCAAAACAAAATATATCCTACGTTTAATTAATAAAAAAAAAATGATGATTTTATTATGATGATGTTAGTGTTTATGTTGGTATGGAATTAGATTTACCTGCAGGTAATTACGTGATAAAAGCTCGATTACCAGCGTGTGCTAGCAATTAGCCCTGGAAGCTCCGGTGTTTTTCACCGAAGGTTCCATTAGTGGGATTGCGTGTGCCGCGACCTTTCTCGCAATTAAAAAAATGTGTTTGTAAAGTGAATCGTGTAATTGACGGTTGAGTTACACCGAGCGAGCTGCTGAGGGGACAGTTGTTGTCATTCGTTAATGTTAGTCTTGGTTGCTTTCGACTGGTTGGTCAGTGCGAATATAATTTTGGTAATATTTTTTTATTTCAAGATGGGTAAGTACAATATTTTTAGAGATCAACAACGAAACCTATAGTAATTCGGATGTAAGGT
Organism: Manduca sexta; assembly: GCF_014839805.1. Taxonomy (NCBI): domain Eukaryota; kingdom Metazoa; phylum Arthropoda; class Insecta; order Lepidoptera; family Sphingidae; genus Manduca; species Manduca sexta. Next base: position 12,333,491 of record NC_051121.1, on the reverse strand, counting down.
TAAATGTCGGCATGTAGTAATGTTGTCATTTTAAATCCACTTTGTTGCTGTCCCTGACTAGGTGTACCTACTGGCATGATAGCTCGCACTATCAAGTTATTTAACGATCGTTATTAAGGCCGTTGGGGTCGAAAGGTTCTAGAGTGGAGGCCACGTACAGGCAAGAGAAATGTCGGACGCCCGCCTACAACGTGGACGGTCGACCTGGCTAAGGTCGCAGGAAGTCGCTGGATGCAGGCCGCTTCCAACAGGTCGACGTGGAGATCCTTGGGGGAGGCCTATGTTCAGCAGTGGACTTCCTGTGGCTGAGATGATGATTAAGTTATTATTATTTATTAAGGTATCGTGAATTAGTATACCACGAAACGCGACTCTCACCAAGTCAACGCACCCTTACTCTCTCAGCTGAAAAAATATCTTTTCCCCGTTTTTAATTTAGTTATAACTAAAATAGATAAATCTAAACTATCGAATGGAAAGAACAAACTGTTTGTCGGAAGGTCAGCATTATAATTTAATGCACCCCATGACATTACTTAATGCTTCTTATTGCAATAGATTACTTAGACACGGGTCTCCTCCTCTACTTAGAGGGATTAGGCCTTACTCCACCATGCTGGCTTAGTGCGGATTGGTAGACTTCACACACCTTCATATTCCTATAGAGTACTTCACAGGTATGCAGGTTTCCTCACAGTGTTTTCTTTCACCGTTAAAGCAAGGAGACTAAGGTTTTAACCCCTCATCAATAACAGTCAGCAGCGGGACAGTATATATTACGGTACAAGTCTGGATTTTGGATAATATTTGCAGCTAGAAATAGACAAAGGCACCCGCCGCCTCACGCCTACGAGGGATCCTAAATATAGTGATAACATTCTCCTTCGGCACCCGTACAATATTGAAAACATCTGTAAACTAATTAAAGTTTTTTGTCCACGAACTGTCTGCGCAATTATAAACGAAGTGAGTTTTAATTTGATTTGTTTGCGCAGTAATTGCCGGCCCCCGCTCGTTCATTGTATGTCTTCCACGGTTCACCTCCAATTATAAATGCAGGATAATTTGCGTCTCATTTAGAATTGTACGTAGTTAATATTGTTCGTAGCGTTGCATATATTTGTAGTTCTCAAGTTTTATGATTTATATTAGCCCAAAAAGTTGCAAAAGTTATCTTCGTCAAACGATTTCCATCGTGTAAAAACACAAGAACAACAACACACGGCAAGCTGTCTTCCGCATATTTTGTAGCTTGCAGGACTTGCGGAGAGTCGCATGTGTATAGATTTTTATTTATCATCATCGGATAGACTTAGGGACGAGGAAATTTTCTTTAAAAGTTAAGAGGACAAACGCGGGGTAAAAGAACAATTAGATGGCGAGTGATCACCGCCGTCGGAAAACAACAGGTCCTTTTCACAAAAGTGTGTATCGAGAATAATGGATAGATATCTGTCGAATCAACGGAAAAAAATAATTTTCGATGATTTTTAGACCCGAGGATCGAACTCAATACTTTGTTTAAATCTAATAATGAAATATTCTAATGGCCTATTTCCCAAGTTTCGAGTAAATTTTACAACAGTTATCGTATTAAACAACTAATGTAGATTGTACAAAGTACTTATTTATTTTATTTCCATTTAATCGGGATTATAGATTAGTGTGCTTTTGTAATTATTCGGCTTATACATTTATGCGAGGATTAATATTTACTCAGAAGTTGTTGAATAGGTCCTAAAACTATAAACTCCACTTGAGACACAATTCCCGATATCTTGTTAGTCGGGTAATTTGATTTGTTCCGCTCAGACACATTGTAATGTAATTATTGTGTGGGGCACAACAATTTAACTTAAAATGTTGTCATTGTCACTGGATAAACAAACTTTCTTAAAATAATTAATTACAAAATGCTGAGAGTATGTGCTCGTGATTTTGTGTTTTTGTCGCGGTTGCGTCCGTAGGAATCTTTTGAGATTTTTTTTGTAAAGTTTATTGTTTATTTATATTTTTTTTAAACCCTGATTAGGTTTTAAATAAAAACATTCCAAAGACCTGATATTATTGGACTTCTCAGTGAGATTAAGATTTAAAACGTAATAATTTCGCTGTAATTAGGTACGCAGTTTAGTGGCAAATTCCACTTTAATTTTTCACAAAAATCTGAATGTTGACGTTTTATTTTACACGTTGAGGTCTTCTATTGACTTGTTCCGGTTGATTTATAAGTCACAATACAACGTACATACATTAGCCGGTAGGTATATATACAACAATTGTAGAGTAGTTATTGTTATTCATAGTCAGGGAGCCGCTATAAGCCGCCGCACAATTCACACTGATTCGCTCAATGACGTTTTACAAATTGTAACAAAAAACATCTTAGGATTCGCTTAATCGCGTTTCCATTTCGTTCCTTTTTTAGGGCTTGGAGGTACTACAAAGTGCGGTTACATTTCGGTACTTGCGTCTGAAACAGCAACACATCAACTTATGAAATCATATTTAAAAAGTATAAAATACTAGCTTTTGCTCGCGGCTTCGCCCGCGTGAAGGTGTTTTCCAGGATAAAATTCCACTGTTTGATAAAAGTCTTGCTACATATTTTCCCGGTACTTATAGGTTCAAACTAATTTTATCCCCAATCTATAATTTCAGTTCAATCAGTCGAAAATCTAAGAACATTTATACAAACTTTCATCCCCTATTTTATCCCCTTAAGGGTAGAATTTATCAAAATCCTTTCTTAGGGGATGCCTACGTCATAGTAGCTTTATGCATGTAAAGTCTTAGCCCGATCCGTCCAATGGTTTGGGCTGTTCCTTAATATATCACTGTCAGTCACCTTTGAGTTATATATTATATTAACAACTGAAGTTAGCTAAAATTGAGTTTCTCGAAGCCGACCACTATTTATGTACTATGTATTTTGAGACTATGCAATTTTGTCGCGTTCGCGATTCACTTTCACTTTTGTTGAGTTTCAGAACGCGATATTAGATCCTCCAACGCGCACGCGAATTTGAACTTTATGCAGCGGTAATAAATTACAAATTGACTCTCCATTTTATTTAGAAAACGTTTGTATGGGAAATAGAAAAATGCTGTTTTGAGGATTTTCCCGGCAATTATTCGAATTTTTCTCACCTTTTAAATCTTCCCTAGACCTCCACGAATAATTCAAGACCAAGATAAGATAAATCCGTTCAGCCGTTCTCGAGTTTTAGCGAGACTAACGAACAGCAATTGATTTTTATATATATAGATAACTTTCTTCTAACTAAGAAAACGTAATTTAAAATCTAATTAAATGTTTGCGAAGTTAACAGTGTATGTTATGTGAAGTTTTAATATTAGAATGACGCTTTTGTTTGTTAAAAATATGTTTTTTTTTATAAACAATCCTAGTTGTTTGTATAGTGGCTGTGTTTAAATATTGAATATGCAATTTTAGTGCAGGATTTCATTTTTATTAATCATACTGAAGGTATCTCGACATTATTTGGTAAAAGTAGTGGCAGTGCGGAGTCGGCGAGCCTTAGAACTGAGACGATATTTGGAGTCAACTTTGACTTTCAATATAAGTCAATACAATTAATTTTAATTACCACAAATATATATTTGTACAGAACCATTGCCAGCTATTTTGAGCTCTGGCCCGGTTTTAGCTCGCGTCCGCCATTGATGAATATATTGTTTTGTTAACTAAACAAAGGCGTCATTTGTCAACAAACATCCGGTGATTTGCATTCGTGTTTGCGCATCACGCCAAAACTATATACAGAATTTATATAGATATACCTATAATATAAACAGAAAATCAGCCTTCATTAGCCCACTATTGGGCAAGAGTCAACGCTAATAATTAATACATTGAGTATATGCATGCAATATATCTTGTACTTAATTCAAATATACAATAAGCGTGACGTTTTCACACAATACCAGTGAATATCTTATTTTATCCAAACGTTATACCTAGAGGAGTCCCGCACAAAGGGTTCCTCCAGTGCCCTCGATATTTATAGTTGCCTTTTTACGCAAAGGTGTTGCAAATAGGGAGCCGCGTAATCCGGGATTAGAGGATGGCTCTGAACCGCGGCGACTCGGGAACAGGCGCAGAGATTTCGGCGCGATTGAATAATACATGCGGTTTGGACGCACGCGCCGGGAGGAACTAGAAAGGTCGACGCACTAATGGGTTCAAGAACAGATTGCCTGGAGTATGTTCGTGTTAATTTATGATATTAAATAGTCGAGATTTAATTTTGAAATACCCTACATACGCATCTTTTATCTCTAAAGGGATAGGCAGGCGCGTAACGAGTCTATCCCGGTTGTGCGTTATATTTTCCGTCTCTTGATATGATAGTGGGCGAGCCCATCGCTGTTCCAACCTCTGTTGTGATACTGAGAAGAAAAACTCCACATCACTGCTCGATCCTGACTTCGAGTCCGAGACCTCAGAGCGGAAGTCATACCGTTCAAATTGTTAAATTTAAATCTTGAACTAATATAATGTGGTGATATAAATACATGGAATGATCCCCTTTCTAACCAACTTCCAAGAAAAGATGAGCTTTTCAATTCGTGTGCTTATATTTTTAATGTAGGTATATTCTACCGATAGATTATTCTGAATTTTGTGGGTTTTCAATTATTCCTTATTTTATGAATACTCTAATTCGATTCAATAAGTTTGCAACACCGTGTATACCTTCTACCTCACGTATTGTGTTTAAAAGGTACCTAATAAACGGATTAAATAAACTTTTTAATAACCGTAAAGAATTAGAGCGGGCAGATGTAGGCGGCGGCGGTGCGCGGGTGTGCGAGGGGCGGGGGGTCATGTAATAACACTCGATATATCTCTTCCAGAACGATACTAGTGGAATAAACTGCGGCGCTGGTGGTTAATTAAAATCCGCGCGAAATATGCGTGGAGGTAATAATGCGGATAATTAAAAGATAACTCCGCGGGATGTTGTACGCGCCGCTGATACTGAGCCTTTATTAGTAGTGTTTAGCTAGACTAGCATCATGACCTGGATGAAAGTTACTAATTTATTAATTAAACGGTTCGTAGGTCATTTTCAGTAAGTACTTACATTTTCCGTCGAACACGACATTAAGGCCTTCATCGCATTGGTGATGAAAGCCATAATGTTAAGGAACAGCGAATTCGCCGCGAATTCTAAATAACATAGCTCACAGCAATGTTCCTTTGTTGGATCCCACTCTACTACTGACTGTACAAAATGCGTTGTGACCCCACAGTGTCTTCGATGTAAATCCACCGCGGATTCGCTCGCCACCGCTCCACTCGCAATCCGCTAGCGTCATAAGTTACTATGTATATGATAAGTTATTTAAGTTTAAAATATACGTTTTGGACTCATGAATAACTAGGAAACTCTTGCTATCTGCTTCATGCGAAATATTAGTCTGTAAAGATGTTCAGTGCATCGTTTTAACAGGCTACACAGAGGCGTCACTCAACGTTGAAGGCGCTCTGCGCGCGTCGTCGTGAGACGTGACGGATGATCGCGTCTATAACGACGTGTTGTGACGTCTTCCATTATCACTAATGGAAAGGGTTACTGGGCCCGAAAAATGTAACAAAATTCGTTGACCTACAAACAAAATTATATGAATTAGCACTCATAATAAAAAAAATAACAATTAGAAGCATATTATGGCAAAAATATTACTGTAAATACTATTTGAAACTATTAACGTATTTTTTATTGTTTTGTTTGGTAGATCGGTATAGTTTCCCTTTAGAATTTGATATTGAAGAGTGTGGTGCGACATACACATTGGTATTCGTACTTATAAGTAATTATGCTATAGTTTTCTATTCCGTCACAAGCGGTCACACTTGGCTTGTTGACATAATCAGATTGCCCAATTAATGACTGGAGACTCTGAGGGTAGGTGAGAAAAAAGTTTATCAACTCCTCGTTTTCTTGTATACGTGTCAGTGGAATGTTGTCTTTTTGCTCATTTCTAAGGTAATCCTAATTAATTCCTTACGCTTCGTAAAATCCACTACTTGAGTACCTATTGAAGTAAATCTATCTAGTGTGGAAAAAATTGTGCATTGTTTTTATAGGTTCACTAAATCGATCTACTTCACAGTATTATAACAAACATGTTATGAACAATCTACTAAGGAATCTCTTCTATGTATGACTCCTTTTAGGCGGACCGTATCGTCCTGTATTTTAGTGTCTGTGTAGGTATAACAATTTTGTCTATTTCTACCGCCCACCAGCAATTTGGAAATGAATATTGGACTTATGGTCATTGTAGTGAGAGTTATTTCTGTTAATTATGATACTTAACATCTAGATTTACAGTCATGGCGCCTACCGTCAAGCGCGCAGTTCCACAGAAATAGAGACAGTCTCGCATCTCGTCAAGACCCACAGCTCGTGAGCAAAAATATCAGTGTTGACAAATGTACTTGCACGCGTACACGTCGGCATATTCGTATATAGTTCATGATTATTATTTGTATTGAAGAATGAAAATAAGATTTATACTGACACAATACAGGAGCAATCAACCTGGCCGAGGGAGTCCTTAATAAGGCATGCGGGGGTGCGGGGCGGACGGCGGAGGGCATGTTCTCTAACAAATCCTCTTACATTCGACATATCGCTTGTTTTCGTGAGCGGCATCCCAATCAGTCAATATTTCTGAGAACTGTCGCCCCTCGTCTAATGACGAGATTGGTCCGAGCAGGGGCAGGTAGGGAAGAGAAAAAAATATAAGTTAAGATATAAGTACCTGAGAGGAATAGAAGGCAACCTGATTGTAAGTGATCCATGTCGCGGGAAATAAGGGATAGAGATTAGGGATTTATTAAGCCTCGGGCATTCATCGACCGCTCGAAACGAAACGTTGAACGGAAAATTTACTTCAAATTAATTTCCAGTCGGATCGCTAGTTGAAACCACCCCTGTGAATATCAGTGACTTTTAACGGTCGTAGCCTGTAAGCTGACAGTTAATAGTCACTCAAAGTAATGGATCAGCGGCCGGAAAAGCCTTTTAATATGAATAAACATAGGTATTCATCGCGCTTATGCGTTAGTATACGCTATATATGCTCCATACTACGACTGCTTGCGTAGTTGTATCGCATGTGCGGTACGACGCCGCGCTGAGGTGTGGTGAGGGTTCGAATCCTGGATGGACAAAGTTATATTGGGTCTTTCTACTTAGTATCTAATCGGAGTCTGTAATAAGTGCTCAATATGTCAATAAGACGTTATTGACATTATTAGAAGGCGACGGCCTTCTATCTCATTATGGGCGAAAATACACATGTCGAAAAGTGGGTGTCTGTTGCATCTTTACCTACCCCTTCGAATACAAAGGCGTGATGTGTGTTTTTTTTATCCTTTTATTAAATAATTCACCTGTCACTGGTCGGACACTGTAAGCAAGTATGGGTGAGGCTTATTTATTAGTTATTACAGTAAATGTTTCTCTTAAATGTTCCAGGGTTTTGATTTTAATAGAATTGAAAGTTAGTTAAATTATTTAGGTATGGATGCTTTCGCTATATTTAGATAAGAGTTTATTTAGCCTAACGTGTCCGTATTTGGAACGGAACGTTATAATGAAGTAGTAGAAATTAATTGAAATAACATAAACCTTCGTCATACATTCAGATTTCAAGGAACAGAAACAATTTTTGCTGGCGGTAGGATATATTTTATCCGCCCGGATAGCGACCACCGTACACAAGGTGTTAAAAGCTACCGTAGTGGCTCTGTTAAGTGCATCGCGTTCCATGATCAGCCTGTGTGTATCCGGTTCCAACAGGCCGGCATAATTGTACCGGTTGTTGAGGGGTAATCATCTCTCGTCAGTTGACAGTCAATCGGACTCCCACTCTACTTACCATCAGATGCAGTAGAGTCACTGCCGTGCTAGTATAAAAAAAAGAATATTAGTTGATATTTCAAAGACCGCTTACTTATCTATGGAGACCTATCAGGAAATGCACGATGTTATGTATGTATATTACAATATTAATTGTGAAATCTAGTGTAAATTGCTGTGTCAGGAATTAGCATGTTTTAGAATAAAGAAGCTTATCTTAATTCTTGATATTTGATTTATTGTGAAATGTCTACGTTAATACAGGATCCAATTAAAGTGATTACATTGCAGGCGACACTTACTTAGAAAGTGAACCCTCTTATTGTTTGTATATAGCTGGACTGCGATCTCGCGTGAGGTGTAATTTTTATTATTTACCTCATGATATATCGATGCTCATGATATTTAAAAAAATCTGGATTTATCTACAATTTTTTTTTTTGTGTTTAATAATTATTACTAACGAATGGAGCTGCTTTTAGATGGTACGCGGATAGAATAATAAATAGGCAATAGATAAATAATACTGAGGTTGTTAATAAGTTATGAGAGATTCAGTTCTTTGAGTAGTAGGCACATGGAGTAATCTTATTATCTTTTTTTTATTTTGGGTACAGCAAAGTGTCCGATAGAATATTGAGGGACGAGAGATGATTATCCCTCGGCAGTCGACACAATTATGCTGGTCTGTTGATCTGGTAAATGATACTTACACATGAAAACCTGCAGTCATGTTCCCACGACCTCTGCGCATTTAAAAACCTCGCAGCTGGACCACGTAACAACAATAATAGTAATCCGCAGTCGAGGTACCCTACACGAGCCATAACCGCTTATCTGTGACGGACAGACTAACTAATCCACATGAACACTCATCTCTTATAGGCCATTGAAATATTTTATTTAGAGGCATTACAACGTCCCAGAGTCGTCGAGTTTCACCGGTCGATGGAGTAATGGGTTCCACTAACGAAGCTGGCTTCATGAGTTTGAGTGGTACGTTTGAGGAAGAGATGGTCACTGCATTTTATTTATTTGTTTATTGTTTCGGATTACCAGTGGATGATGCACAGTAACAATGCGAGCAAAAAAAAAATAACAAAAATACGCATATAACATTAGCTAAATTCTGTGCTCATCAAGTAGGCAACCACAGCTTACATGTATTAGCTTACACCACTAAATAGATTACAACAAATTTTTATAGGAAAGCGTTTCATATTTTACATCTAGTGTTGCCCAAATGCAAGAACAAGACGAGACTTAGCCAGTCTTGGTCTTGGTCTTGCGCCAATACACCTGATCTTGGTCTTGGTCTTGGTCTTGCGCTCCCAGTCTTGGTCTTGGTCTTGGTCTTGCAGCAAGAGTCTTGCAAGTCTTGCAATTACCTATTAGTCTATTACTATTTATTAAAGTTTACTTTAAATCTTAGAAAAACGTATTAGAATTGGAACATTGTGAGCTTGAATTAACATAGCCATAGTAAAGATCAAGCAGATTAATAAATAACTGAAGATTTGATAAGAAATTCGAAAAATCAACTGACCTATATGTCGTTTTCCATGGAAGTAACTGTTTCTTAATAAACATTTATGATTTATAAGCTTACATTTGCTAAAACATGTAAAAAAACAAATTAATTACAATAACTTGACTGTATTTTAAAGAACAATACTTATCTGTCTAGAAAGAGATTGAACCTTCAACTTATAAGAAATTTAATAAAAGAGTTTTACGATTTATCATTGTATCCCAAAGTAAAAATGAAAAATTATTATTAATATTTCCCAATTGGGACCCGAGTGGGGCCAAAGTGGGAAATCCCAAAGTAAAAATGAAAAATTATTGTTAACATTTCCTAATTGGGGCTTGAGTGGGATTTAAGTGGGAAATCCCAACGTTGAAATAGTAAAATATTAGTAATATCATCTAATTGATTCGATGTACATCAAATAAAGCGACGAATGTAATATTCCCGCTTGGACCAGTGGTAACGTGAACGACTGATGATCAAGAGGACCCGAGTTCGAGCCCAACTGACGACAAGGATGCATTCAACCAATAGTTCACTTTCTAATCGAAATATAAAGTTATAGTACCATCAGAGTCCGTAATTCAAAATTATTTTTGATTTTTGAAATTTTAGATTTTTATAAATTTAGATTGGGATCTGATGGGGATTTTCCCAATTGGGCCCCATTTGGGATTTCCCAATGGGGGCCCATTTGGGATTTCCCAATGGGGGCCCAAGAGGGCTTTGCGTGACATCCCAAAGTGGGCCCCAAGAGGGAAGCCCAAGAGGGGCCCCATTGGTCGCACTTTTAAATTTCTAGTCGGGCTATCCTTGCCATTTTATCCCAATCATAATACTACTTGCGTGATCAGTATAATGTATTCATTTTCATTCTAAGCACTCTGAAACTTATTTATTCTTTGGAACACCTGTAGGTACTCTTAAAATTCGAAATTATTTTGCATGAGTATACCTACGCCCTATGGCGGCAATCAAATAGTGTCAAATGTTATGATTTCGGCGTGGCGGCAACGATTGCTTTTAGATTTCAAAAGAAGCCGCCGGCGCGTGTATCATAACCATGTACTTCCGAAAAGCGGCAAATTTCTTTGAGAAGTAAGTACAAAACCTTTGATGCCGCATTATCAAAGTGCCGATGGTTAAAACATAGCTATGCATGCACTCAGTTTGATTTTAATAGATATTTTTTTATTCGCTATGTGTATGGTATTCGTCGTAATGCGCATAGGTCCAGTTTTTCATATTCTTTGATACAGTTTTTGCGTCTCATAGAATTCCTAAGCGTACCTACCTATACACCGAACTGTTACACCTAACTACTCAGTGAAATAGCGCTAAGTCCTAGCTGCAAGACGCAAGAGTCTTGCAGGCTATGTCTTGTTCTTGCTCAAGTCTTGCACGGTCAGTCTTGGTCTTGGTCTTGCTAAAAATACGCGGTCTTGTTCTTGGTCTTGGTCTTGCAAAAACGCAAGAACAAGACCAAGACTGAATTTGGGCAACACTATTTACATCATTAGTAGCTCGATGCGTGATGCTCAGCATTGTTGCGCATGACGTTAGCAGCAATTACCTAGTGCTAGGATACCTTTATACACTCAAGCAGCGACAACTTATTTCAGTTTTAAAACCATAATAGCCTTCATTGTGTAGCGCACCGGGCTCGGCCTGTATTTATCTGATTTCAAACAGGCCGGCATAATTGTGTTGATTGGAGAGGAAATATCTCCCATGAGTCAACATTACATATGGACCCACACCGCCTATCAGCAAGTCCAGTGGGTCCGCATAAAGAAAGAAATTTTCAGTAGAGTCCACAGTTGTTTTTAAAGGATATTGTTACTAGACATTCTAACCCACATAGGGCTAAGCAGGAGGCAATAGTTGAGAGAGATATCAACATCGCGCGCACTACACATGACTCGATGAATTACTCCTTGATTTGTATTTTTTTTTATAATAATTAAGGTTGAATAAGCGGCTTAACTTAGTGAGGACTAGAATAGTCTCGAGTAACAAGGGAAGTGGTCGACAGTGATAAAATATTTATAATTTATTTATATTATTACTGCACATAATAAATTACATATGAGGTCGTATAATAATACATATTATGGTTAGCGACAGGGCCTGTCAGTCGCCTGATAATATCATTTTTTCTGAGCGGTTCAACGCCGGATCGTAAGGCACGGTGAACCTGTTATGTGAAATTATTTTTAGGTTTTGAGTGGCTTTTGAAGGTCGCAAAATTTTTATTTTTTGCGTTTTTGTGTTAATAGAAATAGACTATCTCGGTGGTGAAGTTGTGTTTCGCTTACAATACGACTATCGCGTTAAGGAGTTACACCTCTGCCTACCCCGGAAAAGGGGATAAAGTGTGATGCTATACCTTTTTGTAATACACATACACACTCACAGTTTTATTATCCCAGAAGGTGTAGGCAGATGCGCACCTGGTCCACCCACTTCCCGTTGTGTGTATTTTATCCCATGATATGATAGTGAGTGTGCATGTCGGACACATTTACAAACTCCGGGCTGATACAGGATAGAAAAATCCAATATTACATACACTGCCCAATCCAAGAATCGAATTCAAAACCACAGTACTGCAGTCGATATCAAATGTAATAAATTTTAAAACTTAAAATTATAATTAGTATTTCCACAACGTACCTAATGTATTAAAACACTTTCATTGATGAATTTGCACAATAGGAACTACTACTGTAACTAATTTGAAAATTCTGGAATCGCATACAATAATATTGTGTAAGTAAAGAATAAATTATTTTTTGTAGTTAATTTGTAAATTACAATATATAAAATAACTGTGCCTTTGTTTGTTCGCGTGTGCTAAAACAGGTGTTAAATTAATTCATAGTAAATTTTATATGGTAATTATATCTCTTAAATGTATTCTAATCTGTGTATATTAGAAATAAATTTATTTCTTTTATTGAAAAATAAATCACAAATGCGGCATAATGTATTATGTAACAACGCAAATAGTTAGTGAGGTCGGAAAACACATTTGTCCGGCTCGGCGGCGGCTGTTACATCGCCTCGTTACAAACGTAGATTGATTTGTTATTGGGCTCATTTCGTCCTTATTATTCTGTATTGAATGGTTTAGTCCACTCAAGTCTATTCTGAGTGGAGTGGACGTTTTCCTCAAGATGTTCCGAACAGTTACAAATTTGGGTTAAAGAACAAAATTTTGTAAGGCTTGAGAATCGAAACCAGGATATTGCCGTGTATAGCTCATATCTGCTGCTATAAGCGAAGAGACGCTATGTTACGAAATAATAAAAGAAATAATTAAAGGAACTGGTCAAATCAATGTATTTATTTATATGTGAACGTAGTTACCTATCTGCACCTGTCGATAAGTGGAGTAGGTTCAGATATCCTACCACTAGCATGTACTTACATAGATACATATTTATCAACTTGAAAATAACACTTTAGAATAAGTTACTTGAGCCACAGATGTAAAATAAAAAAGTGTAAGTTTCGAAAAAAATAAATATGAATAAAAAGTAATTGTAATTTTACGCGCCGTAAAGCCACTACTACTACTCTAGGAGAATTCGTTGCATTGTTAACATCATACTTTCAGTCAGAAATGCACCCACACTAAAAAATTATCAAAAAATCAGAATACTAGAACCAGGTTTTTTTGGTGAAAATATTAGTTATTAATGGATGATTTTTGGCACAATGTCAGCAAAGATGAAGACGAATATTATGTGGTTTCATTTAGTAACAGAATGTTAAAATAACCCTGTATAAAGAAGAAAACAAAGATGCAACTATTTAATAAGTCACGTAGAGTATCGCCTGAGCTGGGACTAAGAGTGCTTCGCAGCTGTCATACGCTTTAAATATTTGGGCATTATTATAGTATTTTATTATTAAGTACGTGCTTCATTAGACATTTAAGTAACTTCGTTCCCGTGAGATCGGAATATTTTTTGCCGGTGTTTGTCGGCGTCTTATTTCTTTGGTCTTGGGTATTATATTTCATCTGCCGTTTTGCTCTCGATTACGGTTTAATGAAATCTTTAGATTTTGTAGGCATAGTAAAGATTAGTATCTAGTCCGAACTTCCAATGTGTAGCCGGTATCCACCCATGCAAATATACATAGTAGCTCGCTCGCCTATTTAAAAAGAAACTATATAAACATGTTTGAACTGCACGATGGCTTAGTTAGGAATGGAACAAAACAGCCGAGACGAAGGTCAATAGTTTCAAAATCCAGATATCTTTAAAACCGCGATAAAATCCCAAAATGATTATAGTTTAATTTTAATGTCTAACATTCGCGTAGGTAAACATAAGAAATCATTACAAATACCCTTGACTTTTCAAATTTACGTGTTTATACTGTATTGTTTTACCAATTATTATTCTTAGTCTTGCTCGTGAATGAACCTAGATACGAAAAAGTAAGAAGGTAAGAATTCTTTCTGAGAATATCTGAATGGGTATCTGAAGTTTGCCAACTCGCGCTAGGCGAATACAATACAGGATCATTTTGGCATTGCGTTACTAAATGAAACCACATACTCGTCTTCACCATTGCAGACATCGTGCCAAAAATCATCTATTAATAACTAATTTTATCACGAAAAATCCTGGTTTTAGTTTTCAGATTTTTTGATTATTTTGTAGTTTAATGCGAATATGGCGTGTACGTGGGTGTATTTCTGACTGAAAGTATTATGTTGCTGCTGCAACGAATTCTCTTAGAGTAGTAATAATGGCTTTAGGGCGCGTAAAATTAAAATTACTTTTTATTAATATTTATTTTGTTTGAAACTTAAACTTTTTTATTTTACACCTTAGGCTCAAGTAACTTATTGTAAAGTTTTATTTCCAAGTAAATAAGTATGTGGTTTCATTTAGTAACGCGATGTCAAAATGAGCCAGTATACTAAGACCTAAATCCTCTCAGTAGTACAAGAGGCCCGTGCTCAGTAGTGGAACAGTACGTATACCTATAATACAGGACTGATAATATTATCTATAAAGATGTTTGATATAATAAATATTACATTTATTGGTTGAGAGGTCGCTTTGTTCCTTGTGTAGAACAATTAGAAAGTAACTGCTAGAAGGATATTTGTATCCGCTCACATAAATCCAACACAAGGCGTAGAACCCGCCATATGGTCCACGTAAATGTATCACATTCCAAGATCAACCTGTGCATATTCAGTGTCAAACATGCCGGCATAATTGTATCGACTGGCGAGGGCCATTTCTCGCGAGTCAACACTCTATCTGGTCCCTACTTCACTTATCATCAGGTGCAGTGGGGTCTCTTTGTCATGCCGTTGAAAAAATGTATGAGGATCTTATTCTTATGAAATTCGGCATGGTTTTACCGAACGTAATTTATATTTTGACAAGGACTGTCGACTCTCATGTGTGGCTTGAAGGGAGACTAAATGATAACAACAAATGATGCAATTTCACTATTATTTATTTAATATAATTTACTTTGATTGTATATGTAATGATTACATTTAAACAACGAATTAGTTAAGTCTTAATCAAACTTATTTTATCTTAATGACTAGTTCTCGTGGAGTCGCCGCTAGTATCGTGGCTGCTTTACATAATTATATAACTTGTTTTTATGAAATCTGTGGCAAAATAACAATGTTTTTCATAAGAGACCGCTTTCAAAAACAGTTTTATAATCTAAAAATATTGTAAAGTATACAAAACGTCTCTGTTATACGATTATATTGTTAAATAAACTCACAAAATAAACTAAATTACATCACTCAAACGTTCAAAGATCCAAGACGCGAGTTTGATCGCGTAATGTTCATTTTCTCCTAATTCAAATTAAGGTTGCGGAAAACAGCTAATAGACAAAGAAATTCAGAGTGTGATTATTTCCACGAATCCGAAAACAATTCTTAGACAGGGATCAAAGAGAAAAATCGAATTTCCGAAATGATTTCAATCGGAGTGAAACAGTTGTGAAGACTATAGTCTACTGCGGCAAAGAACCGATATTAAAGTGTATCATAAGCGGTCATTTGACTAAAATAATCTTTTAGACATGATTTGGCACACACAGCGCCCCCTATACAGACGCGCGACTCCACCTTAATACTGTAATTACATAGTCAATGCAACTGCATTGTAACTACAAGTTTAACAATAATTTACAAAATTAATCTCTACTAAACATCTGAAGAACAAAGACAACACGCCGCAATCGACACACGTTCACCGCGCGTCGCACGCTCGTCACACGCGCGTCCCACGCACGTCGCACGCACGTTCCACGTCACGCCCACAACACCTACCTTACAAATAAATCATTAGGGACACAACGGGCAATTCTTAGAATATACCACAAGGTATTAAAATCACTAATTGTTATTAGAAACATCTTATAATAATAGAAATTATTCGCAGTCGGAAACCTTAAGTTAATTAATTTCGTGTGAGAAAACTTACGTGGACTACAAACATTTGGTGATTACGGAATCACTGGTTTATGGCACGTTGTTAATTAGTTTAATTTCACATAACTTCATTTTAAATAATATGTTTCATGTAACATTCCTTAAATCTTTTTCAACTAAAATCAGTGATGTCTGCCTATTCAATTGGAATGAAATTGTATTTACAATAATTTGAGTACAGTATAAAATAAAAGATACCAGACACATGTTTTCATCTCGTGAAAATTTACTGATATTTTCACAAAGTCGCTTAATTTTTACATGAAAGAGATCAAAGACAGCATGAAGAATCTCGTACTTATCACTACGTTACAAGTAGGTTATTTTTAGCAAAGAGGGTATCTTAATACTGTAGTCGATTGACATCCACGCAACTGTTCTCATATAAAATCAATGCTGTGTTAAACTATTTAGATGTCGAAGTAGTTGTCGGTGTCGGCGGGTGCGGCGGCGGGTGCGGCGGCGGGCGCGGCGGGGAGCTCGCCCTCCGACCGCTTGCCCAGCCCGAAGCGGAACCGGTTCATGTCCCGCTCGCGCTTCCCGAGCCCGAAGTTGAATTTGCTGCTGAGGCGCTTGCCGAGTCCGAAGTTGTAGCTCTTGGCTCGCTTCCCCAGGCCGAAGTTGTACATGGGCAGTCTCTTCCCGAGTCCGAAGTCGTACATGCGAGCTCTCTTCTCCTCCGAGGTTTCGTCTTCCGCCAAACGTTTGCCGAGACCGAAGCTGTAGGGGCGCGCGCGTTTTACTTCGTATCCTGCGACAAGTAAGGTATATGTTAACATTTCTTAGTGACATAATAAACTTCATTTGCCCGATTATCAATGCTTACAAACATCACAAATGTCAGAGAAAAATCTATGTCTTGAGAATAAGGTGTCAGCTGGAGGGGAATGGACTAGTGTCATTCGTAATTTTTTTATATTTTACAGTAAGTCCCTGATAGCGGTGAACCGTTCATAAATTTAATATTAATTTCTTGTAGACCAACCTCCATATGACACTACTCGTTGCCGCGAGACATCACGTCATTAGAGAGGGTAGCATCGACAAGTACGTCATTACAGATTTCAACAACGCGACACATTTCCATTTATCAATGTTTCATATCAACTAGAAATAGAAGTGGTGGCTCTATACAAGTCTTTGAATCTGACTACATTGGAAATTATATGTTAAAGATGATACAACTAACGGCCTGCTTACCAACGTTCAACTAAATTAATGTAGTATAAAATCAATGTAAATATTATAAAGCGTTAACTGATGTATTTTTTATACTATGAGTATCTCGGCGCGAATGGTGAGTTCACTATAATAACTGGTCATGGTCACTGAGCACGGTCTCACATAGAGCCGTGAAGCAACAGCTGGAGAGCAAAAATAAACCCTTTTGGCTAGTAAATCCTATTCCTTTAATTCTGTCAGCACATTCACGAAGCCTTTAAAATAGTGGATATTTATAGATGGTAGCGACATTTAGTATAAAGCGACCCACCTGCATATAAAATAGTACTTATTTGATTATAATTTCTTTGAGAACTGAAGTTTTTTAATTTTTACTGTACAATTGCGCCCAGACCAGTCAAACGAAGACAATTTACGAGTTAGTAGGTTCGGTAAGTGAATTGTTTTGTAAACAGTTGACAACGAGATTTAATTTAAACATATTAACTTAATTACTTTAAGACTGCGCGTTCGTTTGTTTTGAAACAAAAGATCCCTCTTTGATTAGGTCCTTGGAATTATTCGTCTTGAGGCATCGACAAAATATATTGAAAGAAAGAAAAAAAGAGAACATATTTTATTCGTCTTAAATACATCGTGACGTACACGATAAATAAGGTAGAAAAAATGAGGAAAAAACATAAAACTAGAAATCAGGTTGACACACACACGGTTTGTATCCCCGAAGAGATAGATAGAGGTGCAACAAATGCACCTATTTTTTGCTGAGTTAATTCTATGGTTCGATAGCAGGCGAACCTATTGCAATATCAGGCACAAATTCTAGACCTAGAAAACCTAATATGACTTTACCGGGATTCGAAACGGAGACTGTAGAGCGCAAGTCGTACCCCGCATATAATACAACTACGCCATCAAGGCAGTCAAATGTTTTCTCAATAGCTGGAACTGTAAGCGTGGTATTTCAATAATTATTGTGTGTTGGGGACACGACCTCTGTCCTCTGTGGCCACACTATATATAGAATGAATGTGTGTTCACTACTAACTATAGTCCGGTACTATATAGTTTCTTTATTTGGACGAGCGACGGTGAATATATATAGCTTAATAGAGTGTAACATATAAATAGTAATATACCTATTGGATACGAAGTCAAAGCAAATATTATAAGCCGAGCAATTGTACATGTTTCGAATATGTTCCTGATTACAATACATAAACAAAAACCCGTCTAGCCGATTTATGGCAATAGATTCGGCCCTACCGTCGGATCGTATCAGTTGGAGCACACGTGACGACAATTTGATGCACTAGTTGTACCTTTGCCTGTCCCTGCAAGGATATAGTCGTAAGTATATATGAGTGTGTGTTTGTACAATACATACATGTTTATAAGTTCTAACCCCACACTAAGATAGCTCGATGAGGAAATATTTAATGGTCTGAAAGCACTTGAAACTTCAACAAATATTTTACTATTAGATAATTTGTCTCTGTGGCTCTAGAATCAAACATAAAAATGCATATATCTCATACCCTGGTGCTCTATGGGAGTTAGTCAGTTTGCACAAATATTATACGTGTTGAGGACTGTGTCCCATACAGCACCCACACCCCTCGCCCTAATTGTATTCGACAAACTGTGAGTACACTTGTTGCACGCGTCCCTCGGGATAGCGTGAATTGATAAATGTGTTAACTTATAACACGTTAAATGAAACATAATGTAAAACCTCTCGCCTCAAACTTTTTACTTTTCACCGCGCCCTCTCTGGAGATGATATTCGCGAAAACATGTTTCACATTGAGTATATTTGAGGGTAGTTGGATAATTTTTTGTAAAGTCCCGCGGCGGCTAGACCGGGAGAAATGGAATAACTTAATTATCATAAAATCTCTAGACAAATTCAAATTGTAGACTCAAGTTACGAGTGCCATAAATTATTTAAAATAATTAAATTGTGGGTAGTTTGCGCAAACAAGATACGTGCTTAAGATTCATTTAATTAACGCAATGCTATTACTTTTGCAAAAGAAATTTATTTACCATTTGGTATTTTTAATTATTCTTTCGTCAACAATGTAATAGCTGAAAAGAAAAATATAAAGCGTCTGCAACGAAAATTAGTATGCACTTAGTACTTATTCTTAATTCAAATCGATTCAGTAATTACTTGTCGGTAAGCTACTTATCTGCTATAAAAACTTCCTAAAGAATTCTGTTGAAATAGGTAAGTAGTAGGAATATTTCAATAAAACATTTAACCACAAAGAAGTTCACGGAATACAAATCCTATTAACAATGAGCGCTGATGATTATTTCAATTGGTAGCGGCTGTTGGTTTTATAGGGCGAAATATTGAATGATTGGACAGAAATTTATTGAAACATTTATTTTGACAGTGTTGCCAGTTAAAACAACAACATGATGACAATGCATCAGAGTTTACATTTGTTCATGTATTTATCTAGCTTAACAAGCAATTTTAATAAGTCACCGACTCCAGAATTGCTAACCAGTATATAGGTAATGTTAATTTTTTTTAAGGTCTTTAGTGGTTTTTGAAGGCGCTATAAGTTTTTGTGAAAAAGTCAAATTTTTGCTTCTTGTGTTAATAAAAGTCAGTATACGTTGAGGAAATCATAGTTGACGATATCATGTTGAGAGTTTTCTAATGTATCTTCGAAGTCAAAAGTCCAACAACGATGAATTTTATACGGAACCACACGGGAAGCACTAGCTTTAAAATTAAATAAAGTATCATCAAAATCGGTTCACCCAGTCAAAAGTTCTGAGGTAAACAAAACAGTCGAATTGAGAACCTCCTTCTTCTTTGAAGTCGGTTAAGCAAAAGGATTGTTGTATTACCTGGTGTCTCGTCGTCATACTGGTCGAACAGATCGTCGAGCGCGACGTGCTCCGCGTCAGACACCTCCTCGGGCTGATCCTCCTCCGCCGAGCGCTTGCCGAGGCCGAACGAGTACGGACGGGACCTGCACGGAGAATAGTAGCTGATTATTAGGAATTCACAGAAGTGACCAATTGTTAAATACTTTCAATGTTTCTATAGCACCACTTTAGATAAAAAAAAAAACTACAGACTAACGCTCTGTATGTCTGTAGCTTTTTATGAGCTTTTTCCTTTTCAGGGGTAGACAGAGGTGCAACACACCAGCTATATTATGTTCACGGTGGAAGCCTATTGCCATTTACTGAGCACAATTTCAGATTCCGGGCTGATATAGAAACTCCATATCACTTTGCTCGAACCGGGATTCGAACTTAAGACTTCAGCGCTGCAATCGTACTTTTAATAAAACAACGCCCGCCATATAGAAAATATTATGTGCAAATATCCGATACATGTTGAGGAAATATATCGGCAGCGTACGTGGCTCTTCAGACGATGAGCTGGCTACGCAATAAGTTGTTAGTGTGTGTTAGTGAGTTAAATCCTGTTGAGATAAATTTTTAAGTGATGAGCAAATAGTTGTGTCGTGTCCGGTCTTGTGGTCACCGAAATCTACAGAGCTTGTACCGTAGTGTACGGTCAGAATGTATATTTGGTTGGATTTACTATTATTAATCCAGCAGGCCCTAATCTATGTAGAACGTGTCCAACACTTTCTATCGGTGACCCGTCAACTCCCTAAATTAAAGCGATGTAATGTTATTCCCTAATATTTTTTTCAGAAGTAGATTTGCAAATGTATTGGTATTCACGTTTGGTGCTAGCTTCACCAGTTCATCTTATATTTAATTATATATAATTTTAAAATAATTTGACATATATTTGTAATATTTAGCGAGCGTTGAATCGATAGTCAGTTACTTTTTAAATTTCTAATGTAAAAAAGATCGTTGTAGCACGTATGCAGGGAAGTTGGTTTAACCTGTGGTCTGAACGAGAGAAATGGAATCTGAAAATATAGTGTGCCTAATAATAAAAATGTCGTTTGGCTGCCGGCGACCACTTCGACTATACATCGTCCAAAGTAATATAAGAAGTTTTAATTTGGCGAAATTAAAATTAATATTTAATCTTTCCATTTGAAATAAAGAGCGTGGAGTGAGTTTATTTTTTCGTTTTTCAGTCTAAATTGTAGGGCAAGTCAGAGAAGACGTATTAATAATTATAATATTAGTATAATGTAGTTAAAGACATTACGTAACCTTCAAATAGTATTTACTATTCATTAAATATAGCGTCGCCCCGAGCTGCTTACATTTGTAAAGTCTTCGCAGTTGTGTGTATATTATGGTATTAGCTGACGTTTAGTAAGTTAGTTTGGATTTTGGAAGCTAATATTCGTCTCTAGAGGTGGTGTTGTATTTAACTTGTTAGATCGGCGCCCGGAGTTCGAACCAGTAGAGAAATCGTTTGTTATTGATTGAAGTTATTAATTCGTAAACTGTTTGGGGCTTACATATTATTTATAGTGTGGTTATTACCTAATTAAACTTTAAGGTTTGGAAACGGACTAGTCTGCTGACAATGTAATCCTTGACACTGCCCGTGTAATGTATGATGTATTAATGGCATCTTTGCAAACATCTATGGAGATATATTGATAAGGTTAAGAAACAATAAAAATATACTGAACACAGTCTTTAGTACTGATCCCGGCTTAGGATACAAGCTTTATGTCAGAAACTATATATACCCAGCAGCTAGACTAGGAACAATTTGGCAATCACAAGATTAAGGTATAGATATTAAACCCGTAGGCTGTCGCTTCATAACCGGCTCATCGTCCACTGCACTATGCAGGTTATCATATCGGTACAGCAATAATAAATCACGGTGTGGTTATTTGCATAAGTAATGCGAGACAGCCGACGCGTAACTCAGCGCTGGGCGACCGCTGACCGCCCCGCAATGAAACACGGCCTCGTTTAGGTTAGAGTACATATCAATAGAGTTTCATCCTACTACGACAAAGTAGGTAACTAATTCTACGTTACGTTTCCTGAAGATCATAATTATATTGACCTATCCAAAATCGCGTCTAAGCCAAACTTTTGTGATTAGACTACCTCTGTAGAGTAATTCTGTTGTCCTGGGTTTGATACCCGGATTGGATCATGTGATATTGTTTTTTTTGGTTAGTATTAGCGCTAAGACTGGAATTTGTGCCCGAAATAGCGATAGGCTTTCCGCTTAACACATCTGGGATGGAATGTGAACGGTAAACAAAGGAATGTATTAGTTGAGCTTCTGCGTACCTCTTCGAGGATAAGTAACTTGAGTAAGTGTGTGTGTTTTTTGTAAGTACCGTTTTCCAAGTCCAAAGTTGTAGACGGGCAGCCGCTTGTACTCGGAGACGTAGCTGTAAGCACGCTTGCCGAGCCCGAAGTCGTAGTGCGGGGATCTCTTCTCAAGTGCAGCGGGCGGCGCGGGCGCGGCCACCGGACCCGACCGCTCCGGCTCGCCCAGCGCGCCGGACAGCACCGACAGCGCCGACGCCACCACCCATAACGGAACCAGTAGGGACAGCATCCTGCAACAATACCGTTTTATATTACTCATTGAGTGATGAGACGAGAAAGTGTCTCGTATGCTTCTGACATGATTATAAGTACATCTGCGTGGTAATGTTCTGCGCTCTTGACAACAACACATGACATGTTGAATATCATAACGCTCAGTAATCGTAACCAAAGTTTCAATATAAGCGTCTTATATTTGTGTGCATCAATAATAATCTTATTATAAACTTAGCTCACGCATATCCAACGAAGGGGTAGACAGTAGCGCTAGTACTTCCCCTCGCGACAGAGATTATAATATATTCTTGTGATAGAGAAGTGTATCGCATCAAAAATAAACTCCAATATAAATTCTTATCCCATAATAACTGACATAATTATATAATAAAATAAATTCTCATTCATAATCTTATATCGTATAAATACTAGTACATATATTACTATTATATAAATAATCTTAATAATACTGATAAAGATAATTTCGTTATATTGTAGTTTATCAACAAATGACGGAGTGATGACCCGCTGTTTGATTCCTTATCATTAAATTACGGAGTCATTTCGCTGCTATACAGCCCCCCTTACAGTGATCCATAAAACGCGACTCACGCGTCGATATCGTTTAATTTTAATATTTGCGATTTACCGAGAGACTAATGCATCATCATGTATTAGTGTTGAGAGGCTGCCGTGGCGGAGTGTCCATATAATTCGATTCCTCCTAGCTTCCCTTTATATAGAATTTATGTAGATCTAATAATTATAATTAGAACGATTTGTAGACCGCATTTATGCATATTAGTACCTTTTTTTTGTGTCAGATTCGTATCGGAAAATTTAATCTTTCACCACTGAAAGATTGACACATGATGATGTTTCTGTTAGCTGAGATTAATCCCAATAAAACGATATTGTCTTGTGTGAGTTTTTTTTTCCATATTCTAAGTACACAGAAGCGTTTGTTGAAGTGAAATGGCAATGATTCTGGGAAGGTGGGTTAATGTAATGCACATTATCGCGATATGTAAAGGATGTGTAATGTTGCCAAATATCTATGCTTTACGTATGTTAACGAATTTATAATTATAATTCATACCTAGTCTTTATTCTCTGACCTAAAATCTACATTTTGTTACTTTGTTATACTTCCAAGAGCTAAGAACCGGGTGGCCTGATACACAGGCCTTGTCTTCATCAGACACCATTCTCTTTAATATATTTTATAGAAGTACTTTAATATTATAGCATTTTATGTAATGATGAGATTAAGAAAGTATTTCTAATTATAATTAAACTTCAGTAGTCAATGAATTCAAACATAAATTTTATATTTTACTAACAGGCCGAAATGACTTCACTGGTTCTGTGACACTATCATTGGCATGCTGACATGACTCCTGAGTGTCACGCAGTC
This sequence comes from Manduca sexta, assembly GCF_014839805.1. Lineage (NCBI taxonomy): Eukaryota > Metazoa > Arthropoda > Insecta > Lepidoptera > Sphingidae > Manduca > Manduca sexta. The sequence continues at coordinate 12,309,474 of NC_051121.1, read as the reverse complement.
TTAGCCAATGACGTTTTACAAATAGACGCGTCATACACTAACAAAATGGCACATAAAAACGGCGCACTATTTGCTATATTCACGTTCCTGTACATATGAACATGCAGCATACATTCGTTAGAAAATGATATATATACATCGACAGTTACGTAACAATGTTAGTGCCGCACGCTCATTGGCCGTTAAGTCGGGCAATTACCTTACTTTCGTCTTGCCAGTATTGAGCTCGGACAACGTATCAATGTAATAAAAACATCTTATGTCTTTGCCCTTTTAATGTTACCCGGATGTAGTCTATAGTGGTGCGTAACGCGTGAGATGAGCGTGGTGACGTGACGTGACGAGACGCAGGCGGCGCGTGTTCGTCGCGGGCCGCCGCTGGCTAGGGTTCACTATTATTTGCAAAATATGAATATTAAGGATGGTAGGGTAAATTTTAATGAAAGAAAGAAAGGTATTGATATTGATAATTTTTAAATTACTTTGTTACACTTTGAATATTTTTGAATTTGAAAATTATTTGTATTATTGCACCAATGATTCAAGGCACTACAGGTAGTCCTTCTTTAATGTAAAAATTATGTTATTTTGTAGTCAGACGTCATAAACATTGTTTCAGGTTGTTCTCCTAATTTTAATGAAAAAATGCAGTTCAATTACTATCCAAGTTATTAAAATTACCAAGCATTAAAGAACAAATACATGGTTTGTAAATTGTAACTGTGTAGTGGCACCCTACTGACGCCACCCGTCCCCCGCGCCGCTCCGTCTCGCCGCGCGGCTCGCCTGATTGTTTGCCGACGGTATCGCGCACCGGAAGGAAGCCAATTTGTCTGTCCTCTGCCTCGGTCTCATAATTGCTCTTTCGTATGTTTTGGTAAAAGGTTCCGGACAATAACGCCTCGAGGAAGAAAATTATACTTTGTTTATTTTTGTTACCATTTAGTGAAGGGTTTCCTGTGAATGTCTGTATGTAGATACTTCTGTTTTGTCCCTTTCGGCTGCCAAGATAGGTTCAAGCACTGTTGTATTCTCATAAATAAGTTTCTATATAAAGAAATGACGAAAGTTTTAGTTAACGTTTGAGGATTGCTCAATAGGTGTAGAGGCAAATATTTAAGTTGTTAACCGCAAGGTGCTAGAGTTGTCCGTTATCCCATCATGGAATGCATTTAATATAAGCCTTGCGAAATGTAGACTGTAGTTGTGCCCTTATCTATTTTTACAAGCACGGCAAAGAGCTCTGCATCTGATGGTAAGTGGAGTGGGGTTCAATAGAATGTTGAATGACGACAGATGATTACCCCTCGACAGTCGACACAATTATGCCGGCCTGTTGGAATTGGATATACACAGGCTGATACCGGAATGTGTCACACTTACGTGGGCCACTGTGGCAGGTTTCAACACCTTGTGTATGGTGATCGCTATCCGGGCGAATATAAAATATACCCTACCACTGTCTTAGCCTTGAGTTGCATTATATTCTTATAGTGATTAACGCAGCACATTCTATACTGCAGTGCTTGTAATTACGAACAGCACGCGGTTCACCATTATACACTTGCAAAATCAAGTTCTACCAAGCAAAATACCTGTTTCAAATATTCGTTACATTTATGAAATACCGTGTACCATTTAAATATGCAATGTATCGTCAACTTAAACAAAACTAACTTAATAGATTATTACTGGAATCCTAAGAAAACAAGCCGGTGGGACCGCAGGCCTCGGAACTTTTTACATTTGCCTTTAATAACCGATCGATGCGACCTCTGCCGGGGTCCTGTAGCCCCATTTGTCGAATGGAGTCAAACGACCGCCGAAAACATTCCGACCGTTTCTGGAATACGTTTTGAATTTAGTAAACATTGCTGACGTCGCAGTATACGCGGACTGTATCGACACATCATCGATACCGAACTAAAATTTGATACTTCGATGACTGCCGGTTAAGAAATGCTATAGTCACGAGAAAAGGTTACCCGCAATTAAAAGAGTTGAGGAAGAAAGGAATAGGGGAAATTATCAGCAGATCAATGCGCCCTGTCTCTCGCACTACATGCATACTCTCTACAGTCTACGACGGCATATCAGCAAAATTCTCATGGTGGCTGGATCAATAGAGATGGCTCCAGGTTCCTTAGTCGAGAACTGCTGTTTTGGTAGCCGCAAGTAAGCAATTTTCTTATTGACTCTAGATACATCATTAGAGTTACTGCGAGATGGTTCTCTGTATGTTCGTTTGTAGGTATGAGGATACAGTGTGTAAGTATTATAATGTTACATATTGTAAGGTTTCGGACTGAAAATAATCATAACATAAAAAAATCCGATACAGAGGCTGACAGAGCGTTGTTTGTATTTCGGAGTTGCGTGACGTCATTATGATTTATGTCAACTAAATGAACTGCTACTATTAGGATGACAACCAAAATATTACTTTGTTAACATCATTATTCATTGTTACAGATCTCGTGAGTATGATGTCCTGAACTGTTTATAGTAACTAATAGAAATAATAAACTCAATTATACAGTTATTGTTTTGGCACTTCGCTATAAAATAGAAGATTGAAAGACGAACATACACTATGCGGTATACGATACATTATTCATTGAACACCTTTAACCTTTTCTAAACAAAAAAAAATATTTCGAATCGGAAACCATAATTATACTTACTTGCCGAGAATCGACTCCAAAACTTCACGGTTGACACTCCCAATTTATTCCACTTCAATTTAGACGATATATATTGTCTAGTACTCTAACTAGGCAACTAGGCGTTTAAGGAAACCATTAGCTTGTATAGTATTTTAAAACGTTTGAACATGATATGAATATGAAAACGAGAGCCTTTGTGTTGCGTGGTGATACATCCCTACTTATAATTAGCGCGTCAAATTACTCACTTTTTTGCTGTAATCTGTTAAATTTTCCAAGCGGACGTTACAACGAGTACTGAGTGGGTTTAGCAAAAACATTAAACGTACCCTTTCTTTATACTGTAAAGATTGTGACGATATTTCGACGTTCATTAGATGTTAAGAAAATGATCAAATCACTTAGATTTTCTCACAAATACGAGATACTAAAACTCCATGATTAGTCATTATGACCCAACCATCCCTACTCATTATCCATTGTTTTATTATTAATGCCCACCTACAGCTTTACAGTATTCAATTATTTGTAGCAACCCTTTTATCAGACAAATGTCAAATAACATCAATGTTTTTTTTTCAAACGCTATCTGTTTAGTACTTCTTGATGCGCAATATTTTCCTTTTTTTAGCGGCTAGCGTGCTGTAACAACATTGAAAGGAGGAAGACACGAAAATAAGCTTCATTGAAAGTGTGAAAAGCTTTTACCCGCAGCTTCGTATGTAGGTCCCTTTCAAACCTATGTTTTTCTATACACGTACGTATGTATAAGTGCCTTTATAGTTCATAATCTATTTTTCGTCTTCTTCCGTTTGACCTAATTTGACTCTAGTGTGGGGTCGCCGTTACAATCTCTTTCACTTTTGTAGAGAAACTATTTGGCTTATTTCTTACTAGGAGTCGCTTGACAGACCGCAATTCCTTTTGGATAATCCAGCCTCGGACAAATTTCCAATCACTGCTTCTAGTTCAGGCAGTCATTGCGCTGGAGAATAAATATTAGTCAATTACAATCAACACATCACCACATCACCACACTCACTGGCCATATAAAAAGAATATTTTCTTATTAAATGCTGCTACAGAAAAGCCCGCTTCCTCGTTTAATGCCAGTAAGTCTCCAACAATATTGCAAATATTTGCGTGAAACTATTCGCCTCTGTTAGTTTAGTTGATCCGTTCGGACCACAACGGCGCGCAGCCAGCGAGAGAGCCACTGGTCACGGAGCGGGATTACAGCCGCTCGTCCAGCCCGGGCCCGAAGATAAACACTAAGCCCTATTCATTACACGATAACAACTAAAATTGTTTGTAAATTGTAGGAATTGGATGTTTATACGGGTCAATGGCGTTGCTATTCGGACTAGCAACAGTAGTTCAAATACCTTAATTTTTGTTTTTTTTTCCTACATGACTTACCCCGGAACCGCAAATATAAGTCGATATTCCTTAGCTAAATGTTGCAAATATTTTTGACGAATACATCAGGTGTAGTGTTGGCATAACTTCTGTCGGTGTCGTGTCGTTGTCGTGTCGGCATCGTGTCGGGCCCACGCGCCGTCCTCGGTAGCGACAAATGGCTAAAGTTTCCGTAGCTCGTTAGCTCGCCCGGTGTGAACTCGCGCCGCAAATCAAACTATGTTGCATTGTGTGTGCATCTGTCTCTGTAACTGCACTGATCGCAGTTTGCGTAATGAGTAAACTACTTGCTTTGTGATTGTTAAACTTTGTTCTATTGTGTTATGTGTTCTGGTTTATGTAATTAAAAATCTATCACCTTGTGTCATGATAAGATATACTTTATGAATGTACAATTATTTTGATTGTGCAATTGATTTTTATCCCAAATAAATATATTTTTAAAAAAAGGATCCTTTTTTTTTAAATCTGCTGAAATAATATTTCATTGTATTCTACAATGTGTCATGTACGTAATTGAATACTGGTAAAATGCACTCTTAAAATATTAAATAAGTGGACATTTCTAATAATAACATATGTGAAAAATCAACGAACTTCACACAAAGCGCACAACATGTCGCGAAAATATAAACCGCAAGAAAGTCTTTGAAAAGTGTTATTTTTAGTTTCAGACTAGCGACTAGTGTTGCAGCCCGGCGACGCCCGCACGGCGGTACAAAAATGCGGGCCATTTCAATATACATGCCGCGGATGCCGCTGTTTGTTTACGACGAATGCGATTGAATTTTAAATGAGCCTCCGTTCCGTTTACATTATCAAGAAACTGTCGGAACTTCAAGCTAAATTTAACCATATGTGGGATCAATAAGATTTAAATTGTAGTATATGGTGGTTGAAAGGCGCGTGGGACCGCCACAGCGCCACGTCACAACCGGCGTGTGACGTCACCGCACTGCACCGCGGTCTGCGCTTCAAACAATTTGTAGTCGCCTTTTTTATTCGCTGCGTGGTTCGGTGAATGTGCCAATATTTGGAAACCGGCGGAAAACAGTTTGTAGAAAAGCGTTTCAAAACTTTACGTTTCAACGTGAAATTTGCAGAGTAGTTGGTATTTAAACTGTGATCATCGACAATTATTCGTATGTCGAGCCAACCCTTTTTTTGTTTATCGTTGTCTCGTAAAGCGATTCACGGTGTTGCTGTTATTCCCGCTTGCGTCCCGTAATTTAAGAACTATTTGCCCGTCATAAAAAAAAATCTAATACTACTTTAATGATTTTACAGACTTCATACATTTTTAGAAGACACTGCGTAGATGCGAGTTTGTTACTTAATAGCGGCACGATCTGCGGGTCATCGCAACTGGTGGTAGGTCTCTTATATGTGTGAGTCCGCCTGGGTAGGTACTACGGCAATGTTCTGCCGCCAAGCAGCAGTGTGTACTCACTGTTGTGTTCTGGTTTCAAGGACATTGTAGCCAGTGTAACTACTGGACGTAATAAGACTTAACACCTCATGTCTCAGGATGGCGAGCGCAGTCGAATACCAAACAAAACTTTGTAATGTGGAAAAAAAAGTGTTGGATGGTATTTCTGCTGTTTATGGGTGGTCGTATCGCTTGGCATCAGGCAACCTTGTCACGTCATTAAAAGCAATAAAAAAATATATCATATAACATAATAATATTATTTTTTTTTTCACAAAAGTAATTCCATATAAAAATTGATATAAAAGTTGAATATTTGAAATTGAAACGAGTAGTAACAGCATATCCCTAGCGTCTCCTCCCCGCCGCTCCGCCGGTGCGCCGGTGATTAAAGCCGACTGAAACAACTCCGGACCGATACTCTTTCACCGGTGAGTTTATTTAACAGACCAACTATTTATCTTGCAAATTAATATATTTTTTACTAGCCGGGCTTGCGATTTGTTTTTAATCTTTACCATCATAATTCTTGATTAAGGATTGAGTTTTTTCTTACCTAAAGTACCGTTTGCATGAAAGAAATTACCGGCATTCGGTTTATTGCGAACTTTTCTGGTTTAAAATTAATCTGCTATTAATTCGTTAATACATGTTGCGGTTTCTCCTTTTACTGCTAATAAATAAATAAACATGTAAAACATGGATATTTCACAATGTTTGGCATTTTTAATATTACAGTAGAATTCATTATGATACTAGAATATAAAGAGTTATGATCCATTCAACACGTTAATGAAACGAAGTGGCGCGATGGCGGCGCGGTTATAAACACACGGCGCGGCGAAAAATTGTTATTTAGAGAGGCGACTGAGCGTTAACTCGTAACGAAGACTATTTGCAGTAAACCAGCCATCAACGAGGGAGGTGGTAAACTGACCGCCGGGAAGGCGCTGAGATGTCATAACTGTGGGGAATTAATTGTTAATATACTATTATATAAAGCTGCAGAGTTTGTTTGTTTGAACGCGCTAATCTCAGGAACTACTAGTTCGAATTGAAAAATTCTTTGTGTTGGATAGTCCATTTATCAAGGAAGACTATAGGCTATATAACCTCTCGTTATGATAAACAGGAGCGGAGCATCAATGTAAAATATTGTAAAAATTATGAAAAAATATGTTTCTTGAGCTTCCGTTGCGTGCGCTGCAGACATAGTAAGTACATGACGGAATTGTTCCTCTTAAACAGTTGTAATAAATATATTTTAAAACAAAGTACCCCATCGCATCTGTCTGTTTGTCTATGTGCGATGAAATTCAATAACTTTCCAACGACTTTCGATAAGGTATGGAAATAGTTTGAGATCCTGGGAAGGATATAGGCTACTTTCTATCCCCGAAAACTCTTTCTGGCGATTGAAACTGCTAGCAATATTATATACGGGAGTGAGAAGTCCATCACTTTACGAGTGAAGGTGTACGTCGCTGTAGAGTATAGGACCCACGATACAATACATTTTAAATATGACACAAGTCGCTCCGAAATCATAAAAATACAAGCCTTGTCGTTGGAATTAAAACTTCCACTAGGCTTTCAATACTTTATTCATTTATTATGTACTTATCTTAAAATGACGCTTTTATAAAATGTCTGCATCTCCTCACATAAGTGTTGAGATAAAATTGTAATATTACGAAACTTGTATTTGTGCCTCAGATGTAGGGCAATGCCATAGTTGAATGAAAATCATTTTCCTAAGCATTCAACAAGTTATTTTACAAAAGCTAGTTTAAAATTTCTATTTAAAACCAGGAAATAATGTGACAAGCGTGCGGGTAACTAGAGGAAGTGAGGCGCAGCGGGCGAGCGCGGGGCGAGGGGAGACGGGGGACTGTGTTCAGACAGTAAAACGATTTGTAAGTGCATTCTGCTTTGTCGCGGGTGACGTGGAGTAGTGCGGGACAAAGGGTTAATTTTAACTTTTAATCTACGATATTGTATTTTTAATGTTATGTACATAAGGTTACGCTTTCGGTCCCGGGATATGAGACAAGTATTCCGCCCACGTTGGTAGATATTTATTTTGCTTTGTGATATTTTACGCTCAAATTCCAAGTTTGTGGAACTTCACGTGTATTTTTTATAATAATTGAATAACACAAATTGTTTTGAAAGCTTACGCGAGTAAGATGTTTTTGGATAGAAAAAAGGCTACGTGCAGGCGACATAGTGATAGTAAGTCATTGTTTTTACTGTATTTAATTTTTTGCCCTGCCTATACTGTTATACGTCACAAATAAGACTCTATTTACACTTCAGTTTGCTCCTTCGAGGACACGTACTTTAATACCGAAGATTATTGATTAATATGATTAAATCTCTGCAATTTGCTCGGGGTAACAGTAAGGATTTTAAAATAAACGGTTTGGTTATATTTATTAGAAACTCCAAAAAATTACTTGCTAACATTTAAAGCTTCCCTTACCAATACGCCTTGATACAGTTCGGAGCGTGTCGGTCAGATGCGGGCGCCTCGCGCTGCGCCTGCCCAATCTCACATCTGCGGCGCTCCGAGCGGCGCTTATCTAATACACCCCTCCCGCGCCGGCACCACCCCGCCCCCGCCCCCCATAATAAGTCATCAGGATTATTGTTTCATATAAGACAATTTGTCGAGATTCTAATTGAAAGATAGGATTAATGATACTATTTATAGTAGCTATTTTCTAAAGGTCTCAAGTTATCTCAGACGCCAGCAATGTCTCATGTGTTTGGTGTCTAAAAACAATAACAACGCAGATTTTTCCTATCTTAAGCCTAAAGAAAAATAATGCGAGTCGCTCTAAGTATTGTAGTTTTAGTCCTTAATTAATGTTAACTGAATATAATTCTTACTATTAAAGTTTATAAATTTCATCACAAGTCAAACGGTCGATTATTTAGGCCTAAAGTCGCATATACTCACACAATCCTGACCCTGACCTAAAATATTGTATGCTGTCGTACCCTGGGTATCGTCAGTTAAAAGTGGTCCAAACAAATATGTGCGTAACGCACAACCATGAATCTGACTCTACGGCCGTATGTTTTTAACGGTTGCGTCTACGTTCAAAATCATTTGCAATAATTCGAAATCCCGTCTATATTTATACAGTTTTTAAACCTTTACGTTTCACTGAAGAAACTGGTATATAATAACCATCTTTTAAAATGATATTTAAATCCCGATGTGCCGTCACGTTTACATACTTTAGCGGTTTAACATATTTACTGATATGTTTTTTGCACAGAACGTGGTGAGCACGCATAGTCTCCGAGTTATGACTCGTGGGATCTCATCGTTGCGAGAACTACCTTAGCGTATGTATGGTTTATATTAGAACAAATATTCTTGCGCGTAGCTGAATAAAACAGAAGTATCTTCATTTGACTCGGACTTTGAATTACGACGTGGTACCATGCTCCTTATATTATTATGTCAATTCTCTTAATATAAGCCAACAATTAAAATACCTACAATGTCTTTCAAACCGGAGCATAGATCCTTGCGTGCCGCTTGTGCCTGATCTGATGAGTTAATATACTGCTTAGTTTAAAATACCTGTTTTTGGACGGACGGACCTATGTTTCCGGTATTCTGATATTGAAAAATGTAAGCATAATTTATAAAAAGTTCTTGTGGTAATGTGAACGCGCCCTAATACTCGATTCATTCGCTGATCGCGATACGCCACGCGCGCCCACAATCACAGTGTGCACTGTATTACACAGTACCCATCGTGTGCTGAGGGACACATACAGAGAGAATGCGAGCAATCATTACCAACAGCAGCTCAGTGACTTTGGGGATGTTTTTATTAAAATAGGCTATGTTGCCAAAGTATGTTTTTCTGTATTTAGTGTAAAGACGTATGGTTGTGTTGTATTTATTATTCATCTAAAGCACCTACCATTTCAGTAATACGAGTAGTAGTAGATAGATTTTTTTAATACGGGTATGAGTCAATCTTCTGTATGCAGACATCTTAAAAATTAAACATTTTTATAATGTGTTAAATTTTATTATGTTCAGTAATTACTTACTCAACCAAAACTTTTAAATAAAAGACACAACATTGCTTACATTCTTTGGCGGCAAATATAAACAATTGGGCGGTAAATAAACCAACAATAAAGTAATAATATTGATAAATATTTTTAAAAAAATTGACAGGACGTAAGTGCTTTACCCGATCAGATATTTATAGATTACTTTCTATTAATATGCAAATGGCACGTCTCCCACGTGCGGACGCTGAGTGACGGCTACAGACGTCTCACATAACAACCTAACAACGGCTAGGGGCGGTCGCGTAGTTCCACCGAACTAGACCGGCTGTAGATCATGTTTCGTTGAAGTGCCGATAAATCGCAACAAGTCTACGTTGCGAAAAGTTGAGGTGCCCTGTACACCGTAATTGCTTTGCTGCTTTTGGTTAAAATATTCTGTTGTTTTGTGACGTAAATTAAAGTTTTTTTTTTAATCCTCGCTAGTTGGTTGGACCGAGTTTATAACAGCAAACATATTACAAACTGTTAAGTATTTTCCAGTAATATGATTTTACATATAATCAAAACCTGTTATTTTAATGAAAACATTTAAGTTAAGCCACTTCTCTAGAAATCCTTCACTTAATGATTAGTTGCTAAAGTCAGGAAAATGTAAGCAAACTTGAGTTAAACAACTAAATAATGAAGAGCACCTGCAGAGGATAATCTGTCAATTACCTAACAAGTTCGAGTAACAACTTAGCTTCAACAAATCAAACTATTTTACATAAAGTTGGAGAATGATCTTCGATTTAAAATGTTGGAATTAATATCTTGAAACTGCGTTATTGTACAAAGTACCAAGAATTAATGAATTTGTTTTATAAACTTGATTTGGACCTCCATCATATGTCGTTAATATTTAGATGTAGTCCCGCGGGACCTAGGGACGTCACACTTCATGTTGGCGACACTAGCGCCACTTTAAACTCCTTTATTAATCAGCGCAGGAAAGTGTTAATTTCCCCAGACACGTGTCGCGTTAAAAACAAGTGGCCAAACTACTCTCGGCGTTAACTATCGTTGTCGACGTTCCCTCACGTCCCCGGGCGCGGTTTGTCGCGGCCCGAGACACCGCGCTGACGTCGCACGACGTTAAACCGCGAGTTTAATGGAATTTAAAACTTTTACTGAGTTTGTGAATTACTTTCTTTTTATGACTGTTTAATAACATTTGTGTTTTATGCTGAATGTGAGCAGTTCGTTCGCCTGAGGTAAGCGACCTGTTGGTTAACAATAGCAACAACAAAGATAAATTGACCGAAAAAGTAGGTATGTGACCATAGACTAAACAGCACTCGCCGTGGGTTCAAGATCTTAATTTTCAAAATGCCAAGTAATTACACTGACAATGACCTTTAAACAAAAACATGACAGAGCTTGCCTTGTTTGGCAGAAGTAGCTACAGCAGGGCCAGTCCTGACTGACTCTATAACACTTAATATTAATAAAATTTACGATTACGCAAACCCGCGTGATGTACATAGTTTTGTCAATATTTAGTAAATAGCGCGTAGTCGCAGTAACTAGATATCATAATGGCTTTAGAGAAAACACTCCCAGAGCGACAATGATCCTTCAATTTTTAACTTTAACTAAAATTAATGGAGATTAAATTTGGCAAAATTAGGGAACTATTTTGACTACGTAAAATATGTGAAACAAGAATAATATGTTTAAAGGTAATTAGGAATATAGGAATTAGGATAGCGAAAATGAGTATTAATTCAAATTTCAATTCTGCCTACCCCTTCGAAAATAAAGCTGTGATGTGTGTGTGTGCATAAAATATTATAACTTTTAAAATACAATTAAAATATTTGCCTTAATATTATCTTCGTACTTTCCTTTTCATTTACGTCATGTAATAAATGACACTATAGCAACCAACATCTCCGCTTACGTTAGTATTATCGCCAGCCCCGAGGTGGGCGGCATTATCGCGATCTTCTTACTTAGGGGTTTTAAATTTTTTGAGTATAGTCCGCCGCCATTTGCATATTTTATATTTTAAATGATTTTTCCCGTTGTCTGAAACGCAATATGATATAAAATTGAGTTTACTCTTGTATAACTCTAAATCAACTGTATTTTGTAATATACCTTGTACTCAACTGCATGGTATTTTTATCCGTACCAGCTCGTAAGGGAGAATCGCGATACGAGAAATATAAATATATCCAGTCTACGCAATCTATCCTCTTGTTAAGTCTAACAGCCTACTTACATAATTTTTTATGGCTTATACTGGTAACCAGATGCAGGATTTATTTATTTGCATTTTGTACACGTGGTATACAGGCCGATTTAATGCCAATGGCATTCTCTGTCAGTTAACCTTAGAGTTGTAAAGAGAGGACGGATCTTACCGGTATCAGCCCTGTACGTACTAACAGCGTAGCGGATGAAGCAATATATGTAACCGTCCCTTATGAATGCGATTAGTCGCGCACCCTCTCCACACGAGCCATTAACTCGCCTTTCCACTAAACGCACTGCTTTATGAAGCTTGAAACATATTTTCTCCGAAAACTTCTTTTTCTTGATATGCGCCTATGTGCTCAGTTCCAGTTCGCGGGACAAAGAAGATACGTTACCCACTGCACCTAATGATAAGTGGAGTGGGTTCAATGGAATATCGACTGCCGCGAGATGATAGCACCTCTGCAGCCGACACAATTATGTCGGCCTGTTGGAACTGGATTTACACAGGCTGATCACTTACGTGGGCTTTATGTAACTTTGATGATAAATACTAACAGTAATTTAAAAGATTAAAATTTAAATTATTAACGACATCGATCGTAGTGATGGTAGTAGTATTGAGTTGAGATTTAGATGCATTACCACGCGTTCTCATTTATGAAAAAAATATTTTTATGTTATTATATTGGTATTTTTTCAAAGTATATTATTAACACAGAATTTAAAATGTTCGGTTCCAAAACGACTATAAAATAATGGTGTACAGAGTAATACTGAATGTTAAAAAATTGTTCGAATAATATTTAACATAAATTATTTATTGATTAATACACATTAATATTGATCTTCTTAGTATTTAGATTTGACTCGAAGAAATAACAAACTTGTTCATTTACAAAAGCAACGTACGTATTTTAAAAGAGTTAAAAGGAAAATTTTAAAGGAAATAGATTACCGAAATTTCGATTTAAGAATCCCGTGCAATAAACAATTCTAAACTGTTTTAAAACTCTGTTCAGATCAGTCGAATTCACTTTCCCTTCCTAAAAGATAAAGAACATACTTTAAGAACAATTCCTACCTGTTGCTTCAAGCTCTGCAGTAAGTCACAAAAGGCTACATGAAACATTCACTTGGTTATTTATTGAATCGAAGCAAAAACTTACAATCCTAGTACCCACACCACATATACTTATAGTCTACATCTGCAAACTCATTAGGCGATAAACTAGACGATTAAAATTTATAAATGTTTGGTTGTCAAATAAATCAAAAGTATTACTCGAAGCCATTAGCTGTGGAAGTAATCTAGTGTAGTACAAATATCATTGATACTATATATTGTCTAAGTTAATGTGCCATTACGCGATTGGTTTCCGACGAGAGTACAAAAGTAACAAATAACAACAGTAAATTACGTGCATCGACAGCAGACGGTTTATGACCACTTCCAATCGTAATGTATCAACGTTTAACTTCGCGTATTTCCTAGCTATTCTCTAATTATTCTGTGCAGGTTTATCGCCCTCGCTTATAGGTAAGACGCAAAATTAATATTAAAAATCAATTTTATAATTATTTTGGCACTTACGCACGCGTGTTTCCGTCTGAGTATAATATATACAAATATTTATTTCTGCCTTAAAAAAATATGTAAGATTTTACTACTCATTATGGTGAGACATAAGAATGTTCATGCGGGATTACAATTATATGAATTTGTAACGTTTGTGGCAAATGTTTTTATGGCGATGACTTCTCTGTACTATGCTTTGTTCTTTTTTGTTGGAACTTAATCTTAAATTATGTCCTTTCATATAAATATCTATAGCAGTGTAGAAGTGTAAGTGTGCGCCAATGATTTTTAAATAGTTTTAATTGATACCATAAAGCGAGCGAGTTAATATCTCCTGATTAAAAACCCATTTGTTTATGAGAAAGGCGGGATTAATCGGCCCCGCTGCCGCTCGTAACTTGCGCGTTTTATTAACTTGTTCTCGACGTGGGACAGTTAAAGGGGTTTACAAGGAAACAAGACGTTTTACTGCCCCGGTATCATATTTTATAGCAGGTTTGAAAATCAGTAAGTATCTTGATGGTTGCAGTAATAGGTTCTGAGTTTGACTTCTATTTGCCTGATGTAAGTGAAGATCTTCCGTCCTAAATACAAAAATGATAAAACCTAAATGAATTCTTTAAATGGACTCGCTCTCTGCAAGAAAAATGCGTTTGGTAAGAATGGTTCAGTTGCGTCTGGGTTCACTGATAAAGATGCGACTGCCACGCTGACGTAATTTCATTATGAATGCTGTATGACAACCACTTGAGGTCTCGGGTTCTAATCCCAGGTCGGGCTAAGAAGTATGAGGTTTTTCTACTCAGTAGCACCTCGGGGTGTGAAATTCGGGTCCTGTATGACAATAGGCTCACGTCCTTTCTGATCAAGAGACGATGCGATCATGGCGAAAAGTGGGTGCTCCGTTTGCACCTCTTCGGGGATGAAGGCGTGATATTATTTTTTGTTATTAAAGGTGAGAGATAATTAGTTAATTTAAATTGAATCCCACGCGCCATATAAGTTGCTCGGCTTGCCTTGTAACCTCAATCCGCGCGTCACGTACAAACAAAGCTTTGTCCGCGAGCACACGGCTCATTGCGACCTGTAGAGCGTACAACACGAAGCTCTCAGTTCCGCAGCGAGAGACCACTTGTTTCTGGACCTCTGTGAGCCACGTAAGATAGGTTATTTATAGAATCTGGAAATTGTGTACTGTATGGTGTATACTTAAAAAAAATACGAGTTTTCACAGTAGTTTATGTGTATATATAAAAATCATAATTATCATAAATAATACATATAATACATTCTCTATGGACACCAAAACAGCTGAAGTTATATTAATAAACTAGCTTCCGCTCGCAGCTTCGCACGCGTGGATTTCGGACTTCAAAAATGGAGGAGGTGCTCAATTTGTCGGGATGTTTTTTTAATGTATGGTGGTATGCAGGTGGTCCGATTGTCCGGTCAGGGTCTGATGATGGGATCCTGGTGAAATCGAAGGAAGCTTATAGCATGATTCAGTATTCACGCGTGATGGCTTATTATTAGCGTATTTCATGTATAACTTTGGTGTTTCTATACCGATTTCTATGATTCATATTTAATACTGTTAACTTTTTAATTAGGGGTGACTGAGAGTGTTATAAACGTAAGAGTAGACAAATATCCTGAGAAAGCTTCGAACTGCTAAGCTATCGGGAGTTACCCGTGTTATTGTGAGTCAACCATAAAAGATAGACATATGCTGTCGTGGGATATTTTTACATAATTTTAAGGAGAACATTTCCGTTATACATGATTTCTGTGTAGCTTTAACCATTAAGGGTGCACACGCGACGGAAGCTTAAAAAATGGAGTAACTTCTCCCGTTTTCCCAACATTTCCCTTCACTGCTCTGCTCCTATTAATTGTAGCGTGATGAAAAGTATACTATAACCAGCACAGGAGTATGACAAATAATTGTACCAAGTTTCGTTAAAATCCGTCGAGTAGTTTTTGTTTCTATAACGGTTATACAGACAGACAGACAGACAGACAAAAATTTTACTAATTGCATTTTTGGCATCAGTATCGATCCCTAATCACCCCCTGATAGTTATTTTGGAAATATATTTCATGTACAGAATTGACCTCTCTACAGATTTATTATAAGTATAGATTTTAAGGTAATCTGCCGATGAGCCCAGCGGATGATCCTGTGATGTTTGGGGGCTATCGCAACACCAGAAGGCATCTAACTATAGATATATTATACTAGTGCTACTCGTAAGAAGTCGGAGCGGGTGGCTAATGATAGTTTTATAATTTAATGAGCAGACGAATAAATTGTTTACTTGACTGTATGTGTCATCGCGACTAGTGATCAGACAATTAAATTTTTTAATAAAAAAAAATTGATTGACAGTGTTACTTTCTCGATAAACTCTCTCTGACTAATGTTGCAGAAAAGTACAGCATACAAATTAACGACTATTTAAACTACGAAAGTTTTGTAATTCCTAAAAATAAACCCACTTCTAACTCTAAACCTAAAACAATATTTAAAGAATCGACCGTATTTTTAAGGTAAAAATCATTCTTTTGTTAGAAGCGCTGAAATCGTTTAGTTTACAAGATTGTTGAAACAATATTCAGTTCTTTTGAATTACAAACATTCTTTGCGTTGGGATTTAGTTTTTTTGTTGTCCTAAAACAATAATGTTTTATTCAAAAGTAAAAGCGGATTACATAGGTCGTGTGTTTTGTTCTTATGTAGCAAAGGTTACTCAAACTGCACATGAGAACAAAAGAATAATAATATATTTTATGTTAAGAAAATATAGACTCACCATTACATACAATCAGAGTACGCATTCCGGACCTTCATAGGAGGTGGAAGTGCGCAAGAATTTAATTTATTCGTTGACGAAAAAACATTTTAATATCGATCCATGAATTATCTAATCTCATTAAGGTATATATCAAAACCTCAATTTCAATTATAGCTATAGTAAAATTCACATTAAAACATAACAATACACCTACGATTTACTTCGTGTCTATTTCGCGGTACTAAATAACAAATCCGTTGTTTCATTTCGCGTATTTGCGGAAAGCAATTTAGCAGCCGCGAGTGTAAAGGCTTAGCGGAGTAATTGGCGTGGATCACCGCAACACACGGAACAGGAGACGTTTACACTTGGAGTTTAAGGGAGACTCTCACCGAGTGCGGCGAAAAATATTATTAAAAGCATGGTCTTTATCATATAAAAATAATAAGAAAAATTATATAATAAGGGTGGTATAACGTGGTACAATTAAACTATGGCTGTAAAAGTGGGTGTGTATTAAATAACAAGCTTTTTATATTCGTTCAATTAGGAATTTACGTAGAACCTAGCAATAATGGTCCTCTATGACTGTGTAAAATAACCAATAAAGTTAATTCAGAAGGCTTTTCTACAAGATAATGGTATTCGAAAGTGTCGGTTTGTTGATATTGCCAATAAAACTTGCCAATCGATTATTTGCAAACATAATTTTAATACTTTTAGTATAACTGATATAGATCTAAATCATTACGTTCTACTAATATTACAGATTAGTTCCAAAGGTCACAATGAAAAATTACGATGTTTACTAGCGGACGTCCAAATGACGCGTGTGTACCCCCTCGTCTCACCACCTCTCCCTGCACCCGCAGCAAACGTTTACGTATCAATAACACTCGAACAAATTGTAGTACACACTGCGTTAGCTTTTAGTTTTTATTCAATATTTATTGATATTAGTTTGACGCTCGTTTCGCTGGCACGGGAATCTGACTAAATTGGACTAAATGGTAAGTAATTTTGTACCCACATGACAGAATTTACACAAAGATTCTTTTGTTATAGTGGTTCTGGCTTGCTCTCAGGTTATTCGGTGTACAAGTGCAGACCCGCATAACTTTATCGAGGGACGTCTTTTGTTTTTTTGCCTCTGATTACATTGTATTTAAAATTACGATTTATAATGTGCACTTTGCCGTCTGGCAATAAGAAATGTTATACAAAAAGGTTTTTGTACAAAGGGAATAGTCAGAAATTGTACATAAGGAGATTTATAACAAACTAGCGACTCGCCCGTACTCGCGCGGGAAGCAGAGCGTATATGCCTCTACATTTTATTCTATCGTATCAAAAATTTGTGAATAATACATGTAAAATCTTCCACCTGAATCACTCTGATCATGAGTGGAAACTGTATCAAAATCCGTTGTTTTTGAGTTTATCGCGTTCAAATATATAGACGAGGCGGATGAACTTTATTTTATAACTAGCTTTTGCCCGCGGCTCCGCCCGCGTTATAAAGTTTTTCAGGCTAAAGTTTTCCGTTATAAAAGTAGTAGTTTCTCGGGAGCCTATGTTCTTCCCAGGGTCTCAAACTGTCTCCATATCAAATTTCATCTTAATACGTTGGGTAGTTTTTGAGTTTAACACGTTCAGGCAGACAGATGCAGCGGGGGACTTTGTTTAATAATATTTTTTAGAACTTTTTAAGTGGAACAATTCCGTCATACATCTTTGTTGCATAACTTTAACCGTTTACGCAGCGCAGGCAACGGAAGCTCCCAAAACTAATAATTTTCCCCGTTTTTGCAACATGTTTCATTACTGCTCCGCTCCTATTGGTCATAACGTGATGATATAAAGCCTATAGCACTCCAGGAACAAAGGGCTATCCAACACAAAAAGATTTTTTCAGTTCAAACCGGTAGTTCCTGAGATTAGCCATTACTGCTCCGCTCCTATTAGTCATAGCGTGATGATATATAGCCTACAGCGGTCCACAAATAAAGGGCTATCCAACACAAAACGATTTTTTCAGTTGAAACCGTAAGTTCCTGAGATTAGCCATTACTGCTCTGCTCCTATTGGTCATAGCGTGATGATATGTAACTTTGAGCACTCCACAAACAAAGGACTATTCAACACAAATATATTTTTTCAGTTAGAATCGGTAGTTCCTGAGATTAGCCATTACTGCTCCGCTCCTATTAGGTATAGCGTGATGATATATTGCCTATAGCACTTCCCAAACAAAGGGCTATTCAACGCAAAAAGAATATTTCAGTTTGGACCGGTAGTTCCTGAGATTAGCCATTACTGCTCCGCTCCTATTGGTCATAGCGTGATGATATATAGCCTATAGCGGTCCACAAACAAAGGACTATTCAAAACAAAGAATTTTTCAGTTAGAATCGGTAGTTCCTGAGATTAGCCATTACTGCTCCGCTCCTATTGGGTATAGCGTGATGATATATTGCCTATAGCACTTCCCAAACAAAGGGCTATTCAACGCAAAAAGAATATTTCAGTTTGGACCGGTAGTTCCTGAAATTAGCCATTACTGCTCCGCTCCTATTGGGTATAGCGTGATGATATATAGCCTATAGCACTCCACGAACAAAGGGCTATCCAACGCAAAAAGAATTTTTCAGTTTGGACCGGTAGTTCCTGAGATTAGCCATTACTGCTCCGCTCCTATTGGGTATAGCGTGATGATATATAGCCTATAGCATTCCCCAAACCAAGTACTATCCAACGCAAAAAGATTTTTTCAGTTTGGACCGGTAGTTCCTGAGATTACCCATTACTGCTCCGCTCCTATTGGGTATAGCGTGATGATATATAGCCTATAGCACTCCACGAACAAAGGGCTATCCAATGCAAAAAGAATTTTTCGGATTGGACCGGTAGTTCCTGAGATTAGCGCGTTCAAACAAACAAACAAACTCTTCAGCTTTATATAATAGTATAGATATGAAAGGATACATGCATTCTGTGAACTCCACATTCTCCTAATAGTGAATACATGCCAGTCTGTGTACGCATAACAAAACTGACAGTTAATCGATGCGAGATTTTATCATGTTTTTGGTAGATTCGCCGACACAATTCCATTTATTTCAGTTATTGTTTATGAAAATAAACCGTCCGACTGCTATCAGCGTGTGCTCAGTAATGCAAATAGAGTGCTTTGCACATTTTATACCTATACTCTGTAATATTTTTTACCTCAAAACGTATGCAATAAAAGGACTTTAGGTATCACGAGGTACGTCCCTTGAAGGTAAGTGACGGTGTGTTAAGGCGACAGGGTCTCCCCGGTATGTTTAGTAAATTGTAGAAACTTTACACGCATGTGCCTTCAAGAGTAAAGGCGTAAGCTTGTATATGCTTTATCTGGTTAGATAAAACACCCCCCTTACGCAAGTTCAGAGAAAATTCCGTAAAATGTCGGCCACTAGTCGGTGTCAGTGTCGCAGTGTCGGAGTGTAATTGGCGTGATACTCCTAATTCAATACAGTCAGGCTTCGCTGAAGATTCGCTCTGCTGAATGAGCTCGCGCGTAATACAGGATTTTTATATTTTAAAATGAATCTAGTACTAATTTTAAATAGAGATAAATTAAGTGCTCTTTTTAAATGTAAAAGTTTTTATGTTTCTAAAATCTTCCGGGTTATTTTTAAATGACATTAAAATTATGAAAACATGATAAGTGTTAGAGCCAACGGCAGACACTGTTTTCATAGAGTATAGACTAACTTGACCAAGATAGTACTACTACTAATGTTTTAAAATTGTTGTGTAAAAGCACTCGGCGATTCTTAAATAATTTCCCATAACGAAACCTCTTTATAACAAAAATATCTTAACCACAGGGAGTGAGATAAGGGCAGGAGAGATTCCGAAAACACCATCAATTAACAGATTTATAGCATAATGTGTGAAATTTATATCTCATGTGAAGCTGCGTGCCACACACGAGCGGCGTCCGTCGCGGAGCTGACGACTCACGCGTGCGCGCCCGCTCGCCCGCGCTGTAACGAGCACGTTTGATTTACTATCACATACATCGACGCCATACAATTCTAATACTTATTTCGGTGACTTTATTTATGGTTTTCGGGGGTATTTATCATCGTGGCTGGCCGCGCGCCAATTTTCAAGGTGACTTGTCTTGTGGGTGTAGCTAGTTGGCGATATTATTTTTGCTTTTCCTATCGTATAAAATATGGATTGCTTACCAGGCACAACTAGGATAATAAAGTATATTCCATACAATGATAGTTGTAAGTTGTATTATAAAAACTTAAAACTTAGTAATTCTAATCGGAAGTTACAAAAAAAAAGAACAGAGCACAAGTGACCGGCACTTCTAAATTAAACTGTGTTATTTTTACTTAAAATTTTATCATCCACTTAGAAACTATATCTATTTCAAGACAGTGGGAGAGTATCAAGTTTGTATATATCGCAAGCTGCAGTCGGTGTAGAATGACTGAAGAAACAATAGCGAGACAAATGGCACCGACCGGTACAGATGCGGCCGAGTGACGCACGGACGTTGGACGTAACACGAGTCGGCCCGGGCTGTCCTACATGTGTGGAGCGTTGGGACAAATTATTTGTAGAATTACCAAAGATTGTAGGGCAAACTGGCTATTGTGTATCTGAATTCTTAATTGGCGCTGACTATTTGTCACCAGATTGACAGGTGGCGTAGTTGTAGTGCATGCGCGGTACGGTAGCACTCTGAGGTCCTGGGTTCGAATCCCGGGTCGTCGAGTTTTTCTGCTCAGTATCAGCCCGGCGTCTGGAATTTGTCCCCTATACGGCGATAGGCTTACCCCCTATTACAATGGAATGGAACACATTTAGCCAAAAGTGGGTGCCCTAGGTTGCGCCTTTGCATACCCCTTCGGGGATAAATGCGTGACGTGTGTATTTGTCACCAAGCCGCTTATGACAGGTGCGTCTGGAAATCTCTCCCGACGTTTCGACGACTTTGCAGCCTTCATGGTCACGGGGGGGACTGAGGTGTTGTTCATCCGTAAAGTCAAAGTCAAAGTTACAATATCTACCTACATTTTACAAATATACAACTTTTTAATTTTTTTTTGCTGTTGGTGGTCCGATGATCTGAACATAGGTTCGTCAGGGGACTTCAAGATGGGTGGGATGGGACTTCAATGATATTAATCAACAGAATATTTAGACGATGCGGTATTCATGTAGCACTTTGTTGCAATTAAATGAAGAACAGTGGATTGCTCAATCTAGAACGTATTGTGATACAAATGCGCAAGTTATTCTCAAACATTTGACCTTTACAGAGATCTATTCTTACGGTACAATGACAACAAGATATTCGATGGTGACATTTAGAAAAACAAACATTTCTAAAAATAGTCTGATTATTAGAAAAATATTTTATTGAGGCATTGATTTCTTTCTACATCTCAACTTGTTATAATTATTATATAGTGTGCCTTTTAAGAAATGAGATGATAGATATAAAAGTATTTCTTAGTATCATAAACATTAGTAGTGTTTTAATTAAATACGCCTACATAACAACAAAAAACTGTATAATTGTTTTACTTTGTCTCCTCACAGTGTACGCACAAACAATTGTTTACTTGCGTAATAGCCGGTTTTGTTATAAAAATGTGTGCTGTCGATATCCGCCAATATTATGTCCTGAGTACAATGGCGCGCGGCATGACGCGGCGCGGCGCGCGTCGGCTGCGAGTGACGCGCGATTGTCTCACCTCTATTCGCTGCTATTGTACGCCGAGTCATGTAATATGATGTAAACATTGCACAAAAGGACTGTTGTTTGCAGGTATGTCAGAGAGGTTTTGTCCTGATGGCATAATATTGGAATAACTGATGATAACTACAGATACCCCACGAACTACTTACTTGTTTAATCAAAAGTGGATAGTGATGTATCGAGGTTCCTCAAAGTACAAAAAATTGCGTTCTTTTGGAAGAATATATATTTGAAATGGCAATGTTACTATAAAGCCTAGCTTAAAAGGAAATACCTTATTGATACACTCCGCATTAATCCACAAGGAAAACAACAAACAATCCACAGGAAACAGGAAATTTTTGTACCATGAATTTATTACAAAAGAACACTCATATTCTTTCAATCCTTCGGGACGCAGCACGGCCCCATATTTCCTCTAACATTGAATTTTTACAAATTATAGACAGCGATAGTTAAACAAACTGTTCATGTCTCGAGTTCAATACTTCATAAGTAACCAAGTGTTAATTTATTTTTCATTATTACGTTAACAATGAATGAAAACATTGTGAGGAAATCTATATATCTGAGAATTGAGAGGTCTTTGTAATAATTTTGACAGTATGTGAAGGTCGCCAGCTGCTCTTACAATCAGCGTTGGATATAACCAAAGTTTATGCCCAGATACGATATAATATTAATATGAAAACTTTATTTATTCACAATCACTTACTTCCGCGTCACAATAGAGACGAGTCACGTTGGACCCAAATAGAGACGATTGGACCCAAATTATAATTTCCCCTACCACATGTATCTTCAAACTAAATCACTGGCACAAGTATTTGGCATACTGTGTTATCGAAACCAGCGCACATCTAGGTAAGCGATACATCGTCAACTAATATTGACTGTAGTTGTTTAACTCGCGGCATAGTTTTTAATCTCATCGATGCTTGTACAGTAAGATGATGGCGAGGCAATAACGCGTTATGAACCACGAGCCGCCAATAACCGATATGAGTTTTGATGTTTGCACGCCTCTTGCCTTGGCTCAGTTATAGTACTTGATGTTTTTACTCTTTTGGAAATTAATCTTTACAGTGTTTGCAATAGGATACAAAATATAAATATCGATACAGGAACTTGAATTTGGAAGCGAGAGACCTGGGTAGAAACCAATAGAAATCATGTCAATGGAATAAATAATGTTACTTAATTATCCGGGACTTTTTTATGTGATGATGAATGCAGTGCTCTTTGTGATTCAAAATTTTGAATGGCCACTGTTCATGGGCAGGCATCGAGTATTGGTTTTGTGAGTCCTATGTTCCATAACGATTTAGAAATAACTTTAAGTGTTTTCACAAATTATCTTTGTCTCAATATAGAACAAATTTTAACAACTATCCATTGGACGGCAGTTATTAATTATCATGCCAACATCCAGTTGGTCTAACCGAAGCTGTTCGATATATTTTTATTCCTGATAGCTCATAGTCCTGCCACTACCCGGAACTTGCAAGGAAACATATTTGTGCCAAAGCTATAACGGCTTTTCGGAGAACAATGCGCGGCCGTGTGTATGACAGCGCGTTTCGGACACACACCGATGCTAGTTCGCTTGGCTATTAATACACTATTTGCCTATTATTGTAATTTATAGTTTTTGTTGTTAATATTTCAGTTCAATGACGAACGTAGGTCAGGTTCGTGACGCTAGTACACGTACAAATACACATATGAATAGTTTAATATAATAAACAATAAAGGCGCATTAATGAAATAAACCTCGGACGTAATGACGTCATTGTAACAGGCCGCGGCACACTACACTACGTCAATAGATAACTGCGTAAAAATCCGTAAAATAACAATAATAATTAATAGCGCCATTAACGCACGTGCTCAGTTCGTCCGGTGCGCGAGCGGCGCGGGGCGTGTGGGGGCCCGGCGCGGGGCGGGAGCGGGCGGCGGTCACGGCGCGGCGCGACGTCGCGGCGACTACCGAGCCTTAATTAAATGTTTATTTGCGCTGTAAGAGTCGGGATGTTTGTGAACTGTGACGTAATGTGTGATGTTGTTTGTATGCAGTTGATTGTTTACTAATGAATCGTTGTGACTGGAACAGTCGTTTGTTAAGATAGGTTCATCTACATGACTATGAGTTTAGTCCGAGTTAATAAACAGTTATATTTTAAGTGCTATACTCTATAAGTGGAACGAAAGAGTTATTTTTTAAATATTATTCACAATTTGGACTTTATACATGCTAAAATACAATATTAACTTGCGGAAAAGAATAACGCATTCAATGGTTACCAAAGCAGTGTGCTAACAATCTTGACCAACGTATGACGTCGCGGGCTCTTGCTCCATTATACGTCAGGGTCTAATGGATAGCCATTCGGATACTTAACAATATATCCGGTTATATCTAGTTCGATGCTACAGCATACTCCCGTAGCTCTGTAGCTGCTTACACAGTGCGGTCTCTGCAAATGTGCGCGTGTCAATGTCAGTGTATGTGCTCTATAGCCACGCTCGAGACACGCGTCGAGTGTCACGCGCAAGCGACGTGCTGACCGCGACCCCACGGCGTCGGACATGAACCTGCAGGCCACCTTGATGTGTATCGTAGAGTTTCTCACATACATATACAAAATTACCCAATTATACTAATATTTTTTTTTATTAGGCGATATAGCTTTAAATAAATCTAAAAAAAATAAATATCTGTTGACGATCCGATCTACGCAAAAAGAGCTCACAGCGTTTTGAAGTTTTTGTCTTATAAACTTAATTAACGCGAAATGAAATGTTCGATATCGCAAATGTTAACTATTTAACATTTAAATGTTTCATTGTTATCCGATGGATTGAAGTGATTAGTGTGACGGCGGTCGGCGTGCGCGCGACAGGACGCTAACATTTAAACTTATGTTTAACTACAATAAGAGTTAATCGTGAAGTTTCGGCAGCGCCCGACCGCGGCCCGTCTCACCGCTGACCGCCGCCTCCACTGTCGAACACACAACCTCTGACCACTGATTAACTATACACAAAGTGAAGGTAATCTTGATAATGAACTTTATTATTACGAATATAAGGTTTATATTTTTTTAACCTCTTACAAAACTAAGTTATATCTTAAAAAGTCTATTGAAATTTTAGCTTCTTTAAAAATGAACTAGTCTGTTTAATTGGGTCTTATTTCATTTAATTTTTTTATAATTTTAATTTACGAGAAAATATTCTCTTGATTTTAATTTCCAATTATTTGCCCTGCTTGCAAAACCATACTACTAATTAGCAAATTATTTGTCGGCCGTGAAATAAAACTGTGTCAATATTACAAATTAATTATAATTATGGTAGAACGCAAGCAGCCACTCCATGTAAGAGTAACGTAGCATGCAAATAACTCGTAGCAACACACATGCTACGTATCGGAATATTACGTAGCACTGCACTTATTACGTAGCAAAAATGTAGTACCAAACGCTCATAACGAGTTCGTAGGCATCGTAGACAGTCAGACAGAACAGATTTTATTACTTGTCGTCGACGGAAACAACATAATGGTCTTATTTATTACTTATGTTCTTCCTCCGGAGAGATGACACAAATATATGATAATAAGTCTAGAAACATCTTATAAATGTCGCCTTGGTTGTAATCTGTTTATACTGATGATTTATTCATCGGAACATGAAAGATCTTTCCATTAAAAGCATAATATCGTTATTGTACTCAAGTATATCAATATCATTTCTATTGTATTTATAACAGTAACCCAGCAAACGAGCATATAGGTACTCCGAATGCTAGAGAAGTCATGGGTAAGTTGGCAGAGGAAGTTAAGGTACAGTAAGAGAGAATAACTAGATTATGCCCTTAGTAATCCTACTAATCGTAGAGAATACGCCAAATATATCCTCACATCAGGTACATGACGTTATTTTGGTATAGGACAGATAAATACTCTTGTAAATTTATAACATTAGTATGAAATTTAAATGTGTTTAAATGGTTTGCGTTTAGTTTCAACAATAGAGCACGAGTTAGCAATAGAAGTTGTTTTATTGTGTGCTATTTAGATATCTGTTTAAGATATTAAACTAATTCGTTATATTAATAGCTCCGACTGGAGCCCTCACCTCAGATTTATTTAAGTGGTTATTATCATGAATGATGTTCTTGTTCTGGCATACAAAACGAATTTATAATACCAGCATTTGATACCCATTTACTGTGAGAAATTATCCAGGGCAGTGGAATATGATAAATTTCTATTTTATAATATTTAAGATATTATAAAATATAATTTAATCCTATTCCACTACTATTTATTAATTATTTAGTATATATTACATTATTTTAAGATAGTAAAATATGATGACACAAGACACGTAATACCTTCGTCCACTGTCCCTTTATTGGAGTAACCGAGAAATTTCAAGTCCAAAGTAGTTAATAACAGCGACCTGTATTCGTCTACATAAACTGTTACGTGTATCTAGTCTCACAATGTCTACTGTTTGCAATTGTTGTGCTCGTTGTTCAAAAGTCTTTTCCATCCCAAACATTAAACGTTTTATAAAGCTTGTCAAAGCACACACGAATCTTTTATCACTTACTAGACACAATCATCCATGTTTAGATTTTGTTTTACAAAAAAACTTAAATAAAAATGTAAGTACAAGTTCAAATGATAGTATTTGGCATGTTTTTCCCGGGAACTGCGTTAATTTTCACGAGTAATTTCCCGCGGTGGCCGCGCGCGCCGGCCCGGTGGCAGCCCTAACTTCGTTAACAAGCGTTAATTGCAGTGATATGCGTCTGATATTAATACACGGAAACCGCGCTGATGTCGGCCGGTGCCGCAGTTTTACACATGATTAGTTTAACATGTGTATCGCAGTCGAATTCAGTATTTTAGTTTATTAGTGGCTAGATTGGAATGTAATAACACCCTTGGGGATGAATGTCTTAGTTCTCATGTAAGTTTTATAAGGAACCTAGATAGTGTCAAATCAGGTATGTATATGTGAAAATATATCACCCACACTAATGATCAATTTTCTATCCCAAAAGAATCACATTCACATATTCGAGGATCCCGCGAACAGTATAAAAGCTATACTAAAAATTGTAATGTGAGTTATTAGGTCGAGTTTAATAGTTAATTTTTCCAATAATTAAAATTCTACATTTTACAAAATTAGTGAATAATTTTATAATGTACACTCAGAAGCAATTAAAACTGACCGATTTGCCGTTACTAATTCCATTAGGAAGTGAACCGAATACGAACTATAAAATCGGAATACGGAGCTTTCTAAAAACGAACACACACAGAAATTTGTACAGAGAGTTCATTTTATTTAAACCTGCGCTAAATCTCCGGGGTTTCAAAACAAGGAATTACATAATGTCTCGCTATGTCTTAAACTTCTCTGCTCTTATTAATTAATTATAACTGAGTTATTGTTTGTCTATAAATGAAGTCGGCTGTCTAAGCGAATCAACTTTTTATATTTGGAATAGCGATTCAAAGACACATGACTAGTAATAATGCTAATAAGAAGAACGTTACCATTGTCAGCCAGCGATGAAGTTCATTGTTTTTATTCAATACGCGAATTTTGATTAGTGTAGAGTACGTGTTGTGATTGAAATTATGAAGACTCAGATAATTGCCGCCCAGCGATGAATTAATAACACGTCAATGTTTCACTTCGCGATATCTGTTTATTTAGCTTAATTGATTTTCAAATATTGCGTCGGCGATACAGTCGTGTTCGAATAACGTTATATTTGTTTAACATTTTTGCTTTAATTTAAAAATTAATATATATCGCTTAGACGCCATTTTAGCCCCTTTTATATACTTAATAGAAATAGTAAAGAGTTGAAATGAAATTCGTTAAATAATCATGTAGGCAATGAAAAGTATCGCTTAAGAAAAGTCAGTATATAAACAAAGAAAACAAAAAAACGATTAACATTAACTATCTTACAAATCTAATAGCTGGATGTTACGCTGTGAAATCGATGTGTTTTGGTGATAGATCTAAGCGAAGGAAATAAAAAATTTGATCATTTAAAAAACACGCGTGTTTTAAACGTGGGTTGTGGTTAAAGTCAATACTAACTCGCTCCCAATAACTTTTTATAGAAGTAGGTTTAGAAGTAGTTAATGTAATAGCGTTTGTTCTGCTTACGCCTTCTTCTTATTTGTCGATTTCTTCATGACTGAAGGTCGTGCCCGTTTTGGTAAGCCTGAGGTGGTGACGCTGACGAGCTGCTTCCGCTCCACCCAGTCTTGTGCTTATCTTAGAGTATACGTGAATGAGATTCCCATGACTATCCCTTAATACATGGCTTAATGTTTATATTGTTATATTAATTGCTTGGGTTTGGGAAATGTACCTATAGAGGTGAATAAATGGCAATCGAATGGTCATTCAGTTGAGAGCTAAAAGTTGCCGCTGAAGGAACCATTGTGAATGTGAGTGGGCTACTAAAAGCTTTACTGTGGAAACATTAAGACATACGGAGTTTTTTATTATAACTTTCTATTACAATATATTTTTTTACATATTTACAGTTCGCCTAATGAAAACACAACGACTGCTCATAGACGATAGGGACCAGAATCTATATTTCCTAGTGCTTAGATAGCTTCAATGTCCCATCTGAATATATTAGCATAAGGCAGTTATTTACAAAAAATATCTAAATACATATCACGCCTTTATTACCAGAAGGTAAACTGATGTGCAGCCAGGACACGCAACAACTTTTTGCCATATGTATTTCGTCCCTTGATGTCATAGGCGGCGAAACTATTGCCGTAATGGGCATAACTTTCGTACTCTGGGCTGATCCTGAGCAGAAAATCTCAATACAACTTTTCCCGCCCCAGGATTCGAAAGCGAGACCTCAGAATATTGGTACTATCCACGGAATAAAACTACGCAACCAATGCAGTCAAATAAGACAGTTACCAAAAATAAATCACTAGTACTCAGACAGATTGAAAGTAGACTTATCCAAATGCCTTTTTCACTCCCGAGGCGACGTTGGTTTTTATCGTCTTTTTATAAAAACACGAAGATTCTCCGCGATGTTTGCTTTGAAAGGTCGTCTTTACAAAGATAGTGTGGACGCAATATGCTCGGTTTGTACAGCCCCAAAGTGAGTGTTCAATATTCACTTGCGGCCGCGGGACTCCACCGACCCACAGAATTATAATGACATCGGCGGCCAATAACGTGCGAGGACAGCGTGTACCCTCGAGGGCGGAGGGCGAGAGGACGATAGGACACAGTGATACATGTTATGAAAGCAGCTCTTGTGAGTGAATTCATGACGGATATACCCAAAGGAATAGGTAGAGAGGCAACTAGTGTATTTCGCAGAGCGTCCCATCAACCGTCCCAAGGCGTGATGATATGGTCGTGACTAAATAAACACAATGGCGAACAAAATGCTCTGAATTCAGTTCGGAAATTGAACTCGTGTTTTCCCGTTATACAGTCAGTTCAGCGCCAGTTGCGCCTGAGTAATTTTTAAAAATGACAGAATTAATGATAATTTTTGCGCGACATATAGCTATAATACGAATTCCTGATAGATTAGAATCACATGCCATATTTACACTGGCTTTAATGTTCTTGAAACAGGAACATAACAGCTTGCACACTGCAGCTTCGCAAAATATATACATAAAATGTTGTCTCGGTAAAGTCGGATATTCTTGCAAATCATTAAAAATGTTATATTTTTCAATGAGATTAAGTTGACACTTAAGAGTGATTGTTTTGTCTGCGGCTACAAATATGACGTCACACCCTCAGCGAGACACGCGACTCTATCAATTTGCAACGAGATGAGCGGAGTTCCTGCGAGCTCGGTGTCGCGGTGTCGGCCGCCAGCAAGTTGGATCCGCTTATATATTCATGAGACAATCTGCGCTCTCCCTGCGGCCGCCCGCGGGTCCGCCGAACTAGTCACAAATCTTTTAAACTTTCCTAACTCACCCATTCGCTGGCTTATTGAATATATTCTTATATATTTTATACTTGGTTATGTGATGATGGTCTAGCGGAGAATGTAATAATGTGCTGAGATTGAGGTCGCGGATTCAATCCTAGCACTGGAACTGAGGCAAAATAGTAACTGAATATTTGAAGTATGTGACTGCAATTATATGTACTCGTTTATAATCAACGAATTTCTGCAACATAAGTTATAAGTATAAAATATAAGTTTTGTGAATACATGGTTTGTAAAACGAAAATATAAATAAATTTGAATGGAGGTGAATAATATATTACGCAGTAGCAAACGATAATATGCACAATAGGAGTAGTTGATTTGATATCTGTTTCTTTACTTATTGTTTTGACTAAACTTGTCAAATTAAAACTTATATGCATAACATTTGCTAACTTCATCAATAAAGGAATTTCGTTTTATTGCAAGTCATTACTTCATACATTTTCGTATTTTAATTTTGTGTAGAAAATGAGTAAGGAAAGAAATAAACTTAACAAGGAGATTGTGACGACGCGGCGAAGCAACAGGCGAGTTTAGGAAATGAAACGGCGCACACGAGGCACGTGGCGGCCAGATGAATTTTTAAATTTGACTAGCAGTTACCATTTATGTTGACTAACATATATCAAAAATCAGTATAGTCTGTATATTGTTTAGGAATCGCCTAGCTCTGCGTTATCAAAACGGTTTTTAGAATCGATTCAGTTGATCCATCTCCTCCTCATAGGATACCTCTCCTTTTCATAAGATTATTGTAAATAAATACAGATGTTTACCAGTTATAAGTTAGTTTATTGCATATTTAAGTCGTGTAATGTAAGGTGCGGTCGGTGAAGGGCGGCTCTTGCGGGAGGGTGTGCGGAAGGGCGGAGGGGGCTCGGGTCAAGTGTCGCGGCTCGCGAGCGGTTCTTCGCCACATCTCACGCTGAGAGCGCGCAATCAACCCTAAACAGGCTTTTGAGTCACGGTTACAGCGATGCGGGATCATCCGCGAGTACAATATCGCAGCTAAGGTATAGTTTCAACAAATGCGTACTTCTGTTACATAAGTCCACGATTTTATAGCAATCTAAGGGTTAGATAGAGGCGCAACTAGCATGTTCAGTCTGTGGCGAATGGTAAGTACTAAATACGTTTAAATTACAAATCACTTCATGGATTAGAAAAGTCTACTATCCAAAAATAACACGGCATACCTGAAGGTAAGCTACATCAACTTTATAATATTTTATATTAAAATTTGTCATTCATAAAGATATGTTTTTGTAAACCATTGACATCGCGAGCGATAAGTGGATATTATAACGAAAGACTTCAAATAATTCTTTATACCAACTAGCGCATAAAACATCTGGAGTGAAAAACTCAATAAAATTTATACAAAAAACTTTCTTAACCGCTAGTACATTAGTATTCGAAACGTAACACTTCAATAGAAAGCAAGGAATTCATCTCCGTCGCGTACAGTCAGGTTAGAAAGTGTCTGTCACACAACTTTCAATAATATATCAGGCACACGGACAAGAAAAAAAAAGTTCTCGCTGAGAGAAGTTAAAAAACCACTCACGATTGAGAAACAAAAGTTGTATCAATTTGTCGGATGTGGAAATGAAAATGTGTTTCCAGTCATGCAACAGGGTGTCGCTTGCGGTTGGTAAATTTAAATTGCTCTCGTATGAACGCGTTTGTGTGGGCATTGCCTAAATGTGTGTCTGTGCCGCCAACCAGGCGGAAGGCGCTATGGTACAGTTTGAAGGACACTAAGGCCGGTGCGGCGTGATTCATAAGCATTATGAGACTGAACACTGTCGCATTAAGTAACGAGCGCACTGTGTCAGTAATTCACAGTTGTAGATGGTATGCCTGGGGTCTACTCCCTGTTTTGAATTTTACTTATGGAACTTCGACCACGTTAAATTCAATCAAGGAATTTTAAAACCGATCTGTCTATAACTTGCCGCAGCGCCCCGACTCCAACGTGACGTCTGAAGTTTCCACAACAATATAGAACAACAGGTTTATTAAAAGTTATCGGCACTGAATCCAATTAACTGATTTATAAGTTTCTACAAACTGCGAGTTAATATTTAAATGTATTTGAATATCAGTCGTCGAGCGATTAAAGCGATCACAATTTATTCTAGAAATTATTTTCAAAACCACACGCTAATTTACTTTATACTTATAATCTTTAAATTAACCTTATTACGAAAACACATGAAGCTGGCAGATTATGGAATACAGGGAAAGATACGATGCTTGTAAACGGTAAATATGAACCTGTGTAATTTACTGGCTACTATACACCATGCAATTATGTCTTCCAATTAAACAATCTTCTAATAGTATCGCGTATTTCATTATAGCTTTACGCGCTCTCCCTTCGCTTGTCTGTTCATGCAGTAGTTCACTTGTCACGGTAATGACTCTGTTCAGTGTTGAGAACGTTAACTTGAGACGTGGAGCGGCACCGCAACTGATGCGATAATAACTCGTTAAACTAACTAATAGTTTGTATCACACGACACCAGCCAGAGTGTATCGTGGCTCCAACGATACACTTACACATACTTAAAAATAGCCAGTTATTTTATGTCTTAATGCTTTGGTTCTGTGAGTGTGGTTCGGATACGAACCGTAGGGTTTAGGATTCGATTGAGTTAATTCTGAAAATTCTTTCCTATGCGGTTTTATTACTATCCGTGAGTGCTTTCACAGATGTTGACAAAAGCTAACTTTATAATCTTTGAACAATAATCTTATAAGCGATCTAAGAATAGAAATATAACAAGATCGTATCTCAGAGAGCGTTTGAATACGCTCACTTCCTGAGCTGTACGCGTGCATTGTTCGCCGGCGGATGCAACCTTGATCTCGGCGCAACGGAGCGGCGGAATGTGGCGGATATCGCGCCGCGTGCAGAGCGTCGCGGGGTGGCGGGGGCGCCCGGGGCGGCGGGGAAGGAAACCCAACGGAACTTGGTTTAGACACTATCTGCGAGAGAGTGTCGTCGCCGCGGACGAGTCGTATGCACTGGTGTGGGAATAAAACTTGTCAGATTTTAAACTAACCGACTATCTTTTGTAATGAAAAGAATGGAAATCAAAACCATAACCTTACTTTTCGTAGAATACACTGTCTATATACCAACGAGACGATCTGTGACATATAAAATCCGTTCTGAAATGGCACAGCAAGTTGTCGTTTACTGTAAAATACAATACTCATACGATAGAAATAATAGGTCCCTCGCTTCACACAGTTATTCTCAACTTTGTAGCGCGTTGTTTTCTCGCCTTTTGTTCGCTCTCGTGCGGTTGTTTTTTTAATAAACTGCGCGCGCCCCGCCGCGGTCCCCGCGCGGAAATGAACACAGATATTAGCTCATATTGGCTCATATACACCGTAATCACCAGATTATGGCAAATGAAATGTCGTAAACATGCGATCGCTTTCATTATTTCTGTCCACCCCGCTGGGGTGAGGCGTTATAGAAGCGTTACATTTGTTTTGATTTGAATAACATATTATGGTGAGAAAAAGAAGGTGTACTTAAGCTGAAATCAATGAGGTGCCGCGTTTAATTTCTGGGAATTAAATAAATTGGTAAAGTTTAAAAAACATACATGTATTACCCGCCTTATTGGACGGTAACAATTTGAAGTGTTTATAGCGCCTATGGTACCTGTTTATAGGTAGATGCAAATATTAATATATAAGAAGGAAAGTATTTTATGATACATATAAAATCATAAATTTCCCAAGTTAGAGAATATGCCACTTAAATAGACTTATAATGTTTATCAGTCCATTATTTCAAAAGGCCTCTAGATATTTTGGGTAACATTCGAGTACTCTAACACACACTTCAGGCGACACTTCGGACCACGTAAAAGTTAAGTTATGACAATATTACCGGCGGAGAGGTCGCGGCGGGCGCGTGTTACTGTACCCTCACGATCGTCCGCGCGTCCGCCCTTTTACCTTCCGCAAACACTACATCTGTCTGCGGTCTTATAGTCAGAGACAAACAGTTTTAGTAGACACAAAGTTTCGCGACTGTATTATGTAAATTTTATTTTTTCATAAAATTAATGATTTATATTTAAAATAGGTTTTGTGAGTTCAGAGAAACGAGATACTCTAAGAAACTACTGATGTAATTCTAAAAAAATATGTATTCGTGGCAGCTATATATAAGTCAGTTCGAGAAAAGCAATATTATAGAGTCGTAGACAAATGCTAATCACTAAATATAACTAAGAATTATACTCCTACAATCTCTTTCCTTATAATAAAGATGATCCGGGTTTCTTTAATTTTATTTTAAAAATACAAACACATTAACTATTACAACCGCACGACCGGCTGGCTTCATCAGCAATTTCCTAAAATCTTCTATCGTAAAACATTTATCCTGTATGTTGAACCAATCTCGACACATGGCGTACGAAGCATGAGCGTATCATTACCATCGCGGGGCTGCGGTGAAATGATAAAAAAATAACTAGCATTCGGCACGTTTCAGTGATCATATTACGAAGATTGGTGTGTAGAGTGTTCGCGTGTCAACACTAGGCGAGATGTGAGGTGACACGGCACGTACAGCAAGAGTCACGTGTCTCTACCAAATGTTACAGCCGCACTATTAATGATTAAAGGCTTTTACGTCTACATATATTGTACGGGCAAGCACGTACAAATTGTATCATCAGTATTTTACGCCGTTTGAATTGTCATAGTATCATAATATTGTCCAGTCAGTTCGCATTCGGTCATCAATCATTCCGCGCGTACTCATTATCATTGTATCAAAGTATTTCAATATATCAATTAGCTTTTACAGCCAAAATTAAAGCTATATCGATATCTTCAAGTTGATACAGGAGATAAACCTATAAGATATAACCTGATCGCATGTCAAATAAATTTTGTTCTTATTGGATAATATTCGGGTTTTATCCAAAAATTGCGTCGGATTATAATTGATGTAAGATTTTGTGAAACATTAGTAAATCGTATCTTGCTACAGACTAAATTGAGTACGAAATCTGATCTGACGAAATGCCATAACATAAACTCTACATTTTTCTCTTTGTATTTTTCCGTACAAAAACTATTAAAACATAAGGTTTAAAGTGAGATGAAGTTCAAATTAACCGCGGTAGCGAATACCCACGATATGACTCTTTAGTAGCAGATAATCTATGACAAATGTGATGCTTTACCACGCTCTTTGACTTCTAGTGCTTTAATCCGTTCGTAACAACCACGAGTTTAGGAAGCTTTTGATATCCGTGAAGATATTTCATATTAGTTTTTGCTAAGTACTCTAGGCTACATTAATATGCTAGCAAATTTCTCCACGAGCTACTCTATTTTTTGTATTATAAACGCGTGAAAGTATTTTTATAATAAAAAAAATCTCTCTATGCTTTTCTAAAAGATAATCTCTGTATTAATCCACGACTTGCTTTAATCACATTTTTTATCGCCATGGCAAAGTCTACACCTCATGGTAACCTCGACACAAATGATAAATATTATAACAGTAATATATCTATATCATTAAAATCCATACAATGATTAATACACGAAGTGCTAACAGACATTCGACTATATTATATACGTTCATATACTATATATTTATTTTAATAATATACGTGATAATAATGTTGATTGCGTTGACATTTCTGTTTGTATTTAACAACAACTTATTGGGACTATTTATTAACCCAGTTGTATGTCTCTTCCGAATAAAATTAATTGATTTAGAAATAAAAAGCGACAAAGCGTAGACGGAAAAGTTTATATGAAAAGGATATTTGAACAGTAATATATTGGCGGAAACATTGCAGAGAGTAAATACTAATAAAATACAAAATGCTTTGAAGTACAGACGTCTGTCCCGTATCTGTTCCTCCGCGTAGAGCGACGCTCTGAAGTCGCGCCCGTCTCGGCGGCGGCGCTGATCCTATTATCACGCAGCCTCCCATTGTGGCCACCGATGCGGGACACGCGCTAAGCTTTTAAACACACACTGAGCTCTACTGTAGAGCAATTTAAAAACTAAACTGTGTCGTGGTTGTTCACAAATTATACTTTATTGAAAAACTCTGCTTGCTTGTACGTAGAGTCAACCTATATATTTGTTATTCGTTATAAAATATTGAGAGTTGCATTCAAGATGGCTTGTTTTGTTTTAGAACAGATGAGTTGTGTGAATAATTAAAATGGCGGAAAAATGGCAGAGAACCTATTGACCTTTAAAAATAAAAAATTAAAAGCTGAAATTTGTAAAAGTACAGCTCTACCAATTATGGATATTAGATGTAGTTTATTGAAAGTGTTCAACATTTCATCTCTACATGGTACACTATATTATTATGGGATAGGGGCACTCTTTAATGATGAGACGGCTTACGCCTTTCGTCTCGAAAGGAAGAAATCAAGTTGTTAATCTTCATAAACTTTTATAATTCTTGTTTGACTTTCTCAGATATTCGTTTAGTCGATACTAGAGAATACATCATCAGCAGCTTCATGAGATTTACTGCTAAATATGGGTCTCTACTAAAGAATAAATACTTGACCAGAAAAGTAATCATTGTGTGGTGTACGGGTAGAATTGAACTCACGATTTTCTCGCTCTTTGTAATACGAGCAAGGTTATTTATGCTATTTATAATATAGGTGATAATTTACATCTATTTTCGTATTACACATTAAATCGCTGACACTGATCACGAGTGTGATCGTGTTACCGCGCATTACAAATAGTAGTCATTAATTGATGGTCAGCATTTATTATAGTTTGGTTGGATCGTATGTCGCTATGTCGGCGTCTGTTGGTACGATGAATGGTGCCACGTCGCTGTTTGATATAACATTGGTTTGCTATGTAGAGTCTATTATAGGTGTGTGTTGGTTATAAATGGCTTGCTTGGAATAGTCATCGTCATATTGTTCTGACGGATAAAAATGTTCAAGATGCAATAATGTAATTAAGATAAGCACAGAACGAAGAATCTGTAGTTGGTCTTGTTACGTGAAGTTCTAAGTTGTTAAGAAATGAAAAAGTATTGTTCTCTTTTTGTATGCTAAGGTTGCCTAAAACTAATTATAGTATGTAATTTCAAAAACAGCTCTATTTATTATAAGAGAAGGATGAATCGTAAAGTAAGTCACTTTTTTTATTATTTAACGAAGGCATATATATATAGAACAAAATCATTATAAACAATACTTAAGCATTAAATTACATTAAGACTAGATTTTCTTCATTAAACCTATGCCCTTATTAAAATTAAACTACGGAAAACACTACAAGAAACCATTAACAACATTATATCTGCATTTACTTAAGTAAGTTATATAAAGGAAAAATAAAGTAAAATAAATATAAATATACTAAAGGAAAGTAATATTCTTGTGTAAAAGAAAGCAAACATAATGACACGAAATATTCATAATTCACAGGAATCGTCGTTTGTATTACCACGTAACAAGCGCGCTGTAATCTGTATCTTCTACGAGATGTATTACTGTATACAGGTCGCTTGGGACAAGTCACTCGCCGTAACGCGAGGCGCGTCGGACGTCACTGAATAATGAAGCCTTCAGTCTGTAAACTGCTCCGTGCGGGTATAACTCGATTATCATGTTGTGCGCATTGTTGTTAAACAATATTGAGTTAGACGATGTTGTATAGCATGCTCTTTAGCAGTATACTTATGTTAACGAAAACATTGGTGATGTCTATTTGTTCCAAAAATCTGACATCTCCGAGATCCTGGGTTCGAATCCCGGGTCAGATAAAATTATATTTGGGTTTCTCTGCTCAGTATCAGCCTTGTGTCTGGAATTAGTGCCCGATATGGCGATAGACTCTTCCTCTATCACATTATAGGACAGAACACACTTGGCGAAAGGTGTATAAGGAACGAATAAAGTTTATAATACAGAAGTTAATATATATATTAAACGTTATAATATATCTTACACGCAGCAGTTGCACATGGCATAGATCTGAACAATAATTAAGTTACCAGGCCGCCATGAGTATTAGGAACTACAGGTGAATTTAATTACAGAAACCAGACACGTTATGGTTGTGAAATATACAAGGCTGCGTTTATAATTATCTCGTAAGTATGGATAATGTGGTAATAAGAGCTCAAGTAGTGCAGGATGAAGACGTGTCTGCCTCACTAACGACTCCTTTAGCGGAACAGTACAAAGGTAATAAGGAGTACATTACGCAGCTCGAGAGCGGTGCGCGCGTTAATTAATTGCAATTAAATTGTAAGAGCGAGTGATTATCGTTTATGTGTTCATATTTCAGAAACCGTTTGAGATATGGTTTTATATTTTCAGCAATATATTTAAAATTGGCGTTATCTGTGATATATGGGGCATACACGATCTATTTGTTGAGACTCAGTGTAGCAATGATAGGTAGAAAATTAACATGCCACATGTGACGGTGTGATAAACCACAAAATACAAGGATTTTACTAATTTATATGAATTAATTCACCATTATGACGAACCGCACAATATTGACTACAATATATTTTTTTATTACCAAGCATAATTTAATTAAATAATAATTCAATTCCAAAATATAATTTACATTTTTGATTGCATCTGGTGCGACGCAGTAAGGTATAATGTCTCTTGGAATGTCGTCTCACAATAGAGACACGGGGCGGCATGTAATTATCTTGTGTATTGTTTACGAGATTGATCTAATCTAGGCGTTTTGGTTGAAATTAGCATCCAAATCTAAATGTAAATACGTTGCGAGGGCAAACAGCGGTGTAAGCGTTGTCTACACCGCCGCTCAGTGTCCGGGCCGTGGACGTACCGTGCGCTCTCAGTTATTACTTATATCGAGAATACCATAATATTAAAATATTTCTTATGATATGTGAGTTTGCTTTTACCAACTTTTTGAAGCTTATTTCTTATCGAAATCAGAGAACATTGATCTGTTTAACTGTTCATGACCGGAGGTGATTACGTGAGTTATTAGAGTGATACTAAAATATTAGCACGTCTCCGTCCCCGGCCGGACCCTGCTCGAAGGCATGAGTGAAGATTTATATTATAATCACGGAGAAATTTGCATGCGGACAATCGGACTGTACCTGACTCCTTGCTCTGACAGTCTACTGTCTTTGTTCCGAGTGATCGTGATGCATAACTTAGGGTATGGTCTCTCTCGCCTTCACGCAGACTGTCACGTCGAAATTACTTAATTATAAGTTTACAGATTACTAGATTAACTGTGCCTTAGTCGGAGTGAGTTGATGCATTGTAAATGAATAATAGTTATATTCCAATGTGTTCAATTAAGTAGTCAATTCATAATAAGTTATCAGCGGCCATTTTTTTGAGACACATTTGGTTTTCTATTACTGAAAGTATTTTGGGAACCGGTTAAATGCTGTCAAAGATTATCGTATACAAACGTATTTATAAAAATTACTGATTAATTTATTACTTTTTACGAGATTGCCTGAGCCAAAACCACTCTTTGAAGAGAGTTAATGGCTTTGTAAAATTCATTATAATTTACGAAATATTTTCAGAAATTATTACTGTAAATTATATTATTATTTGAGTTGTTTATTTAGCAAGTAGCTTAATCTGTATTTTACTTTTTGAATTTTGTTTTTTTTTTATTTACTTGTCACAGATTTATTATTTTCACTTTAATAATAAATTGCAAATGAATAACACGTTGTCCTAAAGATGTATGAAATACAATTCATTTGATAAAAAAATGTTGCGAGTTTTTTTTGCCGTTAAATAAGACTGTATTTTATTCCATACTGACAATTTTGAATATTATGTTATTGATAAGGACATACCGGTCATAAGAGTTACTCAAAATAACTTATGAAATATTTTTAGAAATCACCTATGTTCGTTGAATACCTTTTCGGGATTAAATTTTTTCAACAAAATTAAACAACAATTGATTCTATTTCCGTATTTTTAAATTTTGTTGTAGACAGCGACATTCGTATCCAAAGTCTAACATTAGGATTAATGAAAGTGATTGATATTGTTAATATTCAGTGGTTATGATAAATATTGATATTCGTGAAAGTATTTTTATATGTATTGTATGGAGTTGTTTGTATAATGTAATATTGTGAACTTATAAAATATATTGCTACTATTACCATAGCGTATTCTTGTCCGATATTTCGGATAATATTATCATCACAACATATTGTATCATATCATTCTTGTGATCGTTTAATATTGATGTATAATATTATTATGACAATATCAATAATTCCTATTGATAATCTGTATCTATTTTAAACGAACCCCAAAATTACCATAAAATATATAATTGTGCGAAAACCCTATAATAAATTACGTTTTTTTTTATTTGAAAGTATCTTATTCCTTCTCTTTTGTGTGTAATTTTCATTATCATATAAAATTTAGTTATGAAAATGAGCATTTTCCTATGATTTTACCTTAAGATTTGATATATATACATATTTATAAAGAATATTTAATAATAGCATGAGTAATATCTCGAAACATGAATCATTATACTTCAAAGTATGGAATTCTTCATGCCCGCCCTCATTCTCTGCACCGAATCTACAACTACATGGAACAAAAACAAAAAGAAAATCCAAACTTGACCGACGTATTTGTAAAAATCTTAATATACTTAGTAATATTAACTGTTACTTTCCACGATAGTTTAAAGATATCGATTTTCATTACCACATATAAATTCTATATTCTTGTAAATTATTTTTATTCTTTTTTAATGTACTAAGAGACAAATTAAAATATCGAATAGTCATCGTATTTGGTTTTAATATTTATTATTTAGTCAAAATATTGATTTCGGTAATAATTACAATATTAAAAAATATATATTAATAATCGTTATCATATTTTTTTTATTAAAAAATCGATGTACTTTGTTCTAGTTTAATTATAGCTGTATTAATTAAACAAGCGTGTAACTCTATGCGTAAAGTTTGTTCATCCGATAACGATGTGTCGTAGCGGCTACGGCGTAGACGAAGTAGCGCTTTCTGACTTGTTTGTTTTTACCTTTTGTAGTTGAGATCACACGGAACAAATTGTTTACAACTTACAGCCAACAGTGGTATCACTGAAAACAACTAGAGGAAATTGAGTACTCGTAGATTTAACTAAACGTAATAAATACCTTTAGATATTGCATTTCAGTTTCAAGACGATTTTAATAACAGATTT
This sequence comes from Manduca sexta, assembly GCF_014839805.1. NCBI lineage: Eukaryota > Metazoa > Arthropoda > Insecta > Lepidoptera > Sphingidae > Manduca > Manduca sexta. The sequence continues at coordinate 12,268,208 of NC_051121.1, read as the reverse complement.
GACTATAGTAATTTGTTACTGATGACGTATTATATGATTTATATTAAACTACATTCAAAAGTCAACATTAATTTCAATAAATCTTGTTATAAAAGTTTGGATCGTTATACAGTTCGTATGTTTACATAGGTGTCTTCACTGTTTAGTTTAACTCATATACGATATATAAGCTTTTAATGTGCTGAGTTATCACTTCAGAAGTTAACCGTACTGTACAGAAACATTAGCGATCCTTTTATGCTTTCGTTCCGAGGACGAATCCGTTTCAATAATTTTGCGACTCATTTTCTGGGATTCACTTTTAATACAATTATAAATTAGTTTTCTAATAAAAGTTGAATGTAGTTAAAATCATGATAAAACTGACTTTGACATTTTTAAGCTTTGCACGGATAGTTCTTGCTTTGGAACAAAAGATTTCAACGAGTTAGACTCGTGAGTTAAATACTGGATCTAACATGAGAATACTAGTTCTAGTGCTTTCTTATTAACAATCACAATTTTTAATTGAATTTTGTATTTGACTCGATAACAACAACGGAATTTAGAAATAATATTTTGTTTAGGTATTCAGAACTAACGAATAATAAAGTAGTTTTCAAAAGGTTCTTTTTACAAACACATTATAATATGTCTCTTCAAAAATATTGAATAAAATATAAACCTAAATTAATAAGAATTCGTTCCACGAAGGACGTCACCCTCACTGATAACGATCTCCCGATAACATCGCCGTCGCAACGACCCAACGATGCTCCACTGAGATACACTCGGGTCTCTACAGCCCCTCCACTCAAGCCGCGATTAAACATTAACCAGACTCTACATTTGTGTAACAGATGTGTTGGCAGAATATATATTTTTGATACTGTAATCATCGTCAGTGATTTGAATCATGTTATTTGCTATCTAAAAAGAATGTTATTTAACGATTTATTGTTATTTTTATAACCATTTATATATAGCTATATGCTAATTTTATAAAGTTGTATTTTGTATTTTGGTAGAGTAAGAATAATATACTCCAAATATAAATTTTGATGTCCACGATATAGGCATAGCCTAGCGTGGACATCGTTGTTAATTCTTGGAATTTTTGTAATTTTTAGTAAATTACTTTATATCTTATATTATAATAACACCACCATGTGTTCAGTCTCTCTAAAGTCACCATAATCACGCTGTCCGCTGTAATAATTATAATTACTGTAGTATACACTACAATAACCGGCTGCACAACTCGTATAAGCTTGGCTTATTACGCTTTATTTTTGTGACGATGCATGAACTTGCTGGGGTACATAATTGACAATAAAGATTGTGAAATAAAACTTCTAGTCAGAAACCTCTATATTTTCGCTGTACAGTGTTGGCAGTCTATAGAGGCGTATAGTATTTTGTGTCCCGTGCTGTCATCGGATAAACAGCTGTAATTAATCATAACAACAGCTCTTAATAAGCTGCATTGCACGCACGGAGAAAAGAAAAGACTGCGTTATAATGACTTGCCATCGTTATGAATGACTAACACGCGAGTACACATAGAGGCAAATTTAGATTTTTTTTCTGTTGTAACCAATTTTTTAGATATATTAGAACGATATTTTAAGTTATGTAAAATCTAATGTGTTTTTATTTATATTATTATAATTTTGGGTTAAGAATTTTTGTGACGAAAATTTATAAAATTATTTATAAAATTATATTTCTTTTAATAATAAAAATCAAGTTCAGAACTGAAATCATTATTGAGATCTTAGCTCGAATGTTAAGATCTCAATAATGATTTCAGACTCTTTCGTAAATATTCAGTAGGTCGGCCGTAAGGTTTGTTAAGTTCAGTCGTTTTTCAATTCAATATAAAAGGTTTAATAAAAAATGTAAATGAGCGGAACTCCTGCAAGTCAATATTGTAAGTCAGTTAAAAACTTCGTTTTATTTTATTATGGGTTTTGTTCCAACACCCTTAATCAAGCAATTTAAACGAAAGCATGACTGACCATCGAGACAGTTGATTTAAAACGGTTAAATTATTCATTTAAACTATTTTCTTTGAATCCCTTTGATTTCAAGCTTTATAGTTTTTTTAGAAATATTGAAAAGGCTCTGAAGTCGCTCTTTTAAAAAAAGGCGTGTCGAAACTTCTTGGATGTGAATAGGATTTATTTTGGGGCCAACCTCTTTATATTTGTAATACTTACTTCTAACATATTATTATATATTTATGCTTTCGATTTCACCGTAGCAAAAACAGACTTATACATTAAAAACAAGATAAACAAATAACGTGTAATGTTTCAATATACTTTTAAGATTAAAGAAAAAATTACGTCCATACTTTTAATAAGTTCTACCGTAAAAAAATCATAATATGTATAATCAATCATAATCGTGTAATCATAATCGAGATTTAATAAAAAAGTGTAACTTTTATACTTTATGAATTATTTAGCAGTTTTAATCACGTAATATAAAATATTGAATGAAAATAATGGTTATTTCTCCTAGGTCCGAGAAAATTATTAAAACTTGCTATTTACTCTTTTTTTGGGTATAAAAAAAGTTTTGTGTCCGTCGTAAAACATTCTGAAAGTGAATAGCGATACGAAAAACTAATGTATACAAAAGACTAACCTGTATTGTTGCGTAGAGTCGAGTTAGAAAGAGTTGACGCGCTACGAACGGCGAGTTAGAGCTCGTAGCAGAGTCGGTCGTGAGAGAGCGTAGAGTCCGGCCGCGACGTGGCGAGCACAGCCGTAGCACTGCCGCCGCTGCCGCGACTCCACTTTATATACTAAGCACCTCCCAGAGGCGTTGGGCGGCCGTGACGGCGCACCGCCACCCACACGCGCACCACCGGAGCTTAACATCTACCACTTCTGCTTAAATAATATAAAATATGGCACTGATAAATTAAATAAAAAGTGCGGGTTGATAAAAAGCTCATAAAGTGATACCGCGCCGATCGCCGCCGCTATACACGGGAGCTTTACTGCACTCTATAAATTATCATATCGGACGATATTGTTTTCATGATCATAAAACGATTACAGATTATGTCCTGGCGGCACAATAATGTGCTATCGCTGTGCATAATCTGCGGTCAACATTATAAAATTTCTGTTTCGAGTAGTTTAATGATAGGTTGAGTAATTATAGTTTAAAAAAAGCGTAGAAACTGTCTAAGGCTCATCACTGAAAATATAATTACTATTATATATTAGTGCGGAAGGCCGATTGCCATGAAATGAAATTAACGACCAATGTAGATTTAGTAGCATTACTAAAATACTACTTAAATTGATATTTCACTCAAAGAAATTGCTCTTATAAATAAAATAAGTGCTAACGTGAGTATAAGTTTTTGTATACATAAACTTTCGTTCCACAGTATGCCCACACATATTATAAATAGTTATGATAGAAAAAATGAAACCCGTAGCGTTTGGCCTTTGAACCATGAAACCTGTCCATTGTAAAAGATTTTGATTAAGACGCAATACTGGGCGCATATGTCAGTTATTTCGGCCGGCTCGCCCACGACGCGCAACAACTTAATCATCGTTAGATAATTTATTTTAGTAAGTGTTATATTAATATATCACAACGGTCCAACCTGCTCTGCCTAAACATAACTCCGCAATACTTTTGGTGTAATTTTCAATCATAAGACTTAAAATCAGACATGATGAGGATAAAACGTGTGAAATGTGTAATGAAAAGTCAGTATATCGAAATTTATTTTTTTTCATTATTATATTTTTTTAAATCAGCACTTACCATCAGGTAAATTAGTTACTTATCTCATTTTGTTGAGAGAAAACTCATTTGTCAACTATTCTATATAAAGCCCAAGCTCGATCCTGCCACGCCAGCAACACATCGGTCTGATCACGCGTCACGACTCTCAAAGGTCGCCGTGGCGTATCGAAACTCTTCCATTTTTGACGTCACACAATTTGCCCGTAAAGATTGTTCAGATTTCTCTAAGGTCTATAAATACTTCGCTTATCCCTGCCATCTACTGCAATCTCGAGATCGAAACTCGAGTATTTCTGGATATCGAGATTTTATAATTAATGTACCTTTGTTATGCTTTATTTTATCTACATCAGTCTTGAGCTGTGATGTATTAAAAGTAGTTTTTTTTTATTCCTTTTATAATAGAATAAGATCTTGTCAAATCTCCTTAAATCATTTCAGTAAACGTAGACATAATGATACCTCAGTCCTTTACAAATGTATTACAGAGCACACGCGTGTTATTTCTGTACGTTTTCCTTACATTATGGTAGCGACAAGTCGTGGAAGAGAATAGGAACCACTCGCGGCGTACGGAACCTATTTGTATTTCCTGTGAAGAAAATAATACAAAATATTATTTCTACATTCTTTCTTTGTTCCATTATGTATTCCGCATTAAATCATTAATAGAAAGGTATAAATGTTTGCAATTATTTCATAGCATAAGGCGGCAAGCTAGTTAGACCTCTTAACAAGAGTGAAATTTAGAATTTGGAACGAGTGACCACACGTCGACTCCCGTTCTAACACAATTTTATTAATGTTTGTATCCACGTATGTTGTAACAGCCACAAAATAACACTGATATTTGAGTTCGCTTGTCTATAATATGAAAATAATTACGTGTCTGGATCTTAATTGTATTCTTTTCGATGCCAGCTTTATGAATTCAAAGACCAAAAAGAAAGGCGTTTTATTGATATTACTTATACAATACGATCAGAAACATTGAAATATTGAAAAACGGTATATTTGGTATTGAAAACTAACTGTAAATGGCACTGTGTAGGTAGAACAGGCGCTTACAATGTGACCTTTAGCCTCATCATTTAGTCGTAGAAAAAAGCCTCTAATAACCAATGAGAGGTCAATCAGAGGCTCATCTCCGCCGCGCTGGATGCGAGGAGCGTAGGCGCGGGGGCGGGTGCTGCAGAACCGATAGAGCGCTGAGATTCACGCAACTTTGTTATTGCATCGCTATTTTAAAAATAATATCACAAGTTTTGTCATAAAGCGGATCCACTCGCTACCGTCTCAGTTATCTTTATACCCACTCCAGCAGTACTCCGCGTGTACCCGCTAGCGTCAACAGTTATTGCAATCTCCTGCACTTACTGTTTTTATTATGATGTGTACTTGTACTATGTTTAGAGCATGAAAAGGAGAGCTCGACCAGAGTACATACTATAGAGAAGAAACTGATTGTAAGCTCAAGATTGTATTGTGTGACACAACGAATCCTATAAGGACAAATGTCGTCAGAGCAGTAATTAAATTACAAAACTAATCAAGTATATTGTTTTTATAAAGTGCGCAATTAGATGTCAGTGTCGCGCGATGTCTGGAGACGCGTGGAGCTATCAGAGGGCAGCTGGAGTGTATCACGCGTCGCAACACACTACTCACTAGCGACGGCTTGCTAGTATATTACCCTGGCTGTAAACCTCGCATGAATCATCATGTACCCGCTAAGAATCATCTTATGTGACGTAATCTATTATAAATAAAAGAAATAAAACAGGCGTTAGTACTAGTGATGACTATTATGATTCGATGTCTTTTATTGGTCGAAGTTTTTTGGCATTATCACATTTAACATTACACGCATTGACGTCACATCGGCATGAGGGAACCAAAAACTAAATGAACAAAGAAATATTTGTGACGTCATCGTATGCCCACCATGTGACGTGCATATATATATCTTATATATATCGTGCATATCTTTAATTGCGTAGATTGTTATATCTTTATTTTAAGTGGGGTTAACAGAGACGAAACTACATAAAAATGCCAAAGGATTGTTATTTTTTATTCAATACAGGAACAAAAAAATGACACTACACATACAGTAACACCACATCTTTTCTTTCTTATTTAAATGAAATACTTTCAAGGTAAAAAAGACAAATGTGTAAAGAGGCATATATAATCTTCAGTTATTTGGGAAGAAACGCGCGGTAATGCTAATCACCGCCCACGCTGCGCCGAGCACCTTGCAGAAGTCTCACGAGCAGGGAGAAGGCTTCCATACTGCCCACACTAAATATGCATCTTGACACAGCTTTCCTATAACTCGCGTCAAATTCCGCGTACTGTCGAGTGGAGAGCGAAGTCAAGTGGATTCTTGATGCTATCGTGCGGCAGATAATTCTTTTTTACGTGTTTTCAATGCAGCTAAAAACGTTTAGAGCGTGGTGCTCGCCTTATAAATTATGATTAGCATATGAAATAATACCGCTGAATTACGAATTAGGTACTATAATTACAGCTTTAGTAATGTAGTTGTATTACAGTACGCCTGCAGTACTGGGATCCCCGAGTCGGGCAAAGTGATATTGGGTTTTTGTACTCAGTATAAGCCTGGAATCTGAAGTTTATGGCCGGTATGGCGATAGGCTCGCTCCGTATCACATCAAAGTATGAATAAGAATACAAACCCCTTCATATAGGAATACAAAGAGCACAATGCTTGCCCGTAGAAAAAGACTAATCAGTTGTGGTTCTTGTTCCAGATGGAGTCGCATATACAAGGTTTGTTAATTATTTTCTTACTTTTAAACATTCTGCTCTACTTCTAGTAAAGGCTTTTTCTCATTAAGTACTGACTTAATCAAAACTGAATATCTAAAGCTAACTGCACATGCAATTCTGACTGCCGGTGCAGCGGTGTGGCGGTGGGCGCTAATTGTAATAGTTAATTTACTTGCTCATCCAGAACACAATATGCCGCTGATATTAAAACTGCAAAGGTTAGCGTGTTTTAATGTTTGTTGCAGTAAATCTGTGGCTCGGTTAATTTACACGAAATGTTTACTGGGTATAAGCACAGGCGCAGTTATTAACTGCGCGTAAATACAATGTGTTCGTAAGTGGCGCAGTTTTACGTATTTTTTTTTCATTTGGTGTCAGTGTTAAGGTACAAAAAAGACTAATAAGTGAATTAATTCCTTATAAACAATCATATTTTATTTATTATTAGGCTGTTATAGTGATACCATTTTTATTTTCTGTGATAAAACATAAAATAACATAAAAGATAGAAAAAAAACAGCTTTACAATTTTAATATATGAAATAATAATAAAACTATTTACTTTAGTATCCGAGAAAATAGCTGTAACAAGAACCGAAAATAATTGTCAAATAAAGCCCAAAAGCGAAGTAGAGTGTAAACAATATGTTTATTTTATGGGCAGTAATGTTTGCGTAGTATAGTTGTCGGTATGGAGATATCGTGTCGGTAAACACGGCGCGTGTCGGTGTCGGCGCTAGACGCAGCTTGTGTCGACGCTCCGGCGTCGCGGCGGAGGGTAGTGTCACACGCACGGGCAGGGACAGGGTTGTGGGACAGCTATGAGGATGGACTCCAGTAAATATGTTGCAATACAGATATATTATTGAATCTTTGTATTTTCTACCTTCTTTCTTGCACCTACTATGATTATCTCTGCACCACTCTAAGGTTGGTTGGTAGAGAAAGGCTTTGGCATTAAGGCCGCCTGTGTACATTTGTATCTGAAGTACTAAATAAATAAATAAAAATATATACTTCTTAAAGATTTGACTCACAGCGTTTTGAGCATAAATAGAGTATTTATAGACAACTCATACGTCAATTAACTTCACCCCAATCATAAAATAAGAGCACTAAGACAGCGTGATAACACGTTCATAAAGCTCTTGTTATTAAGTTGTAAGTCGCTTTCGCTTATACAGCATGATGTGATACAAACGCACGTTCCTGTCACGGCCCGGCCCCTGCGCGTCTGTCCAAACTCCTACTTTCGCGATCAACTAGTGGCGTGAGTGTCTCGCGACATTGTCGCCTCGACTTTATTTATTTTTTTATCAACGCTCCCCTCGACTCATAAAAACGTCTCGAGTTTGAGTAAAACTTTTTCAGCGAATCGGGTCAATTACTTGCAATCTGTTAGATTTCAATAAAATTGGCCTTTTAAGGAGGCTTGCAGACGGCTGAGAGATATTGAAAAAAAATATAAATACAATATTATAGTATTAACCCGATGTTATAGAGAGAACCGCTTATGGTCACGGATCTCTTCTAGAGGAAAAAGAAAATAATTGTTGCAAGGAATATATGAAATTTTCCCAAAAAAAAAAATAATAATATTAATAGTACGGAATGAAACACCAAATTGCATTTAATGTAACCATATAACTGAAAAAAAAATATATTATTTCTGTGATATTAGTTTTCTTTACCAGAATAAACAGTTAATAAAACTGACACCACCTGTTTCTTATTTCTCTTGTGAAGTACATCAGTGTACTTCGGGTCCGCAGTTTTGAATTGAAGACGATAACGTATATAGTATTATTACATTACCTATGTGCGTCTAGTGCGTGCGTCGATACGTCTTGAGTGCTAAGTGTATCAGACCATTCGTAGCCGAAACGACGTCCTGCGTTTACAAGATGAAAAAATATTCGGACAAATGTACTTTCGACTCAAACGTTAAACCTTTATACACTAGAACTAGCCAACGCGCAACATGTGACGCTCAACATATTGGACAACATTATATACGCTGAATTATATTGGGATTTAGCGATAATATGCATTGTAACTATAAAGTCAGCAAGAGTTGCCGATGGCGGACACGTCACGTTCGACAAGATTATAGTCATCTCTTAACTGCAAGTTAAAAAAGGTTCCAAAAACCATTACAAGTGTGACCAATAAGGCTCAGTAAGCAGTAGTTATGAAGACCGTCTTACTGCGTTTTATGAACAGCTATCGGTCCGAGTAAATCCTTAATTTATTGTCACAATGTACTACATTTCAGCGAGTTCTCCTGTCTCTATAATCCGGAACATTTGCCATCTGCTACAGTAAAGGACCGGCTCGTACAAAATGTTTCTGCTTTGCTGCTCCCTGTCTTTTTTGATCTGTCTACTGCATTCTGACTAAATTGCACCTCACTGGCAGCGTACGTTGGCTCACTTGCCATAAATATTCCTTGTTGCGATACTCTATGTACTGATATTTTATAGCCCACGAACGCGGAATACCTAACGGTTTGAGGGTTAAGGATCCCCGTCGCCCACGTCATAGTCGAACCGCAGGCTAATGCGGAAAGTTTTTAAACTGAGAGAAGAAGACTGGTCGTAGGTCTCTCATACGTGAGAGTCCGCTAGGTAGGTACTACCGCAATGTCTACTTCTGCCGCCAAGCGGCAGTGTGTATTCACTGTTATGCTCCAATTTGAAGGACATTGTAGCCAGTGTAACTACTCGACATAATAAGACTTAACATCTGATGTCTCAAGATGGCGAGCGCAAACCAAACAATACTTTGTAATTCAAGGTGTAGGATGGTGCTTCTACTATTTATGGGTGGTCGTATTGCTTACCGTCATGCGAACGACAAGGTCGTATCGCTATTCAGAGCAATACAAAAATGATCTGTTGTGGTTGTTACGGGTGACGTTGGTCACCACACAGAATCCATAATGTAGGAGAGGCTGTCCCTGTGTGTCGCGCGGCCGCTCGTCAAACATAACGACAGCTATTAAAACTGATCGCCGAATATTTTTCATGGAGTTTTACACACCGTGCCATTACGTGGGCTTCATAAACATCCCACACCTGCCCGCAGTAAAACAGCTCTATTATCATTTCGTCGTAGACTCTTGGATAAACTACGGATTAGTTAATTACTATGTTTGTTTTATGCTACGTGTAGATTTCGAATTTTATTATACCTGATTATAACTAATCAAATATCTGGTACATACATTGAAGAATTTTAAATACAGTCATATTTATTCGTTTTTTTCTTTAAGCTCGTCAATTATTTAATATATATGTCGCCGCAGCACCTCGTTATTCGTTGAATTGGTGAATTTCCGGAGCGATAGTGGCGCCATCTATCATTACATCGAGGAAGTATTAGAAGAGGAGGGAGGTCAACTGCTGTCAATATAAGGACTGGCCGAACGACGAGAGCTCAATCTTGTAGAAGTTTTTGTACGAGTCTTATTTGGACGCTCGAACCGAGCACATTGTGTATTCCGCTAGTGTTACTATGCAGTAAATTGTTAGTGAAGTAAAGAAGTGTTTCAATAATTGAATAACTGTCTGGAAAATAAATATACACCGGTGATACTTTACCGGTCATGTAAAAAAATAACCAAGTAAACAGTTTTCACTACGACATATTCTCATCATATAATTATTAACAAAAACCACAACTCAGAAGTGTTCCATATTGAAACACTACCACCGGCCATTTTCACATTTTTAACTTTTATCGAAATATGTATTTAAGTAAATTAAGCAATTCAAAGTTTATTAATTTTTTTATTTTTATCTCCGACCCGCAGCAACTAAAGCGTTTAATAAGCCAAAAATTTACACTCGCAGCGAGGCGCGCGAAACTCGTTACAAAAACACCGATGAATTCGTTTGTAAACAGTTGCTGTAAATCGCCGCAGTGTATTACGTTTAAGCGGCCCTTATCACTTATCACCCGCACCACACCGCCCCTCCCCGCCCTGCTCGGCCCCGCCGAATTCCGCACAAAACCCTCCGCTATAAACACATGTAAACAATCTTGGAAACCGGATATTTTTAAGCTCGCAGAACTTGCGGCGAGTCGAATGTGTATAGAGTTATTGGAATATTGCAACAAATTCCAATAATTATAATATAGTTCTTGCACAATATATTGTTGCGATAACTTGCTAGTGTACAATTAGCTTAACGTTTTATATTTGAGTCCCGTACTCTCCATAGGAGCCGGGTTCTCAGCGTGACGTCATCATCGGACACAATATCCATCAGTACATACTAACAAGCGGTCTCACGTCACGCAGCGGTGACTACAAAGAAATCACACAAATCTGTTAAGACGTATATATACGTCCCCGTTTCAGTCCCGTGATATAACGTCAATTAAGCGCGGCCGGGGGCACGCGAGCGTGCCGCGGACGTGTCACCGCTGATACATTCCGCTGGTGGTTTGTTACACGCGACAGCTAACGTATTATAGGTCGTAGGTAGGCTCATAAATATCAATATATAAGTTCCATATAAGTTTGCGAAAAGAATTATATAAGCATAGAAGGATTTGAAATAACATTAGTAATTAGAACATTTTTCATGCAACCTATAAAGTATTTTAAGTTTATAGAGGAGTATATCCGACCGATCAGGCTCTAACATACTAGTAAATTATTGAATTAAATGAATAATTAAATTAAATGACACTATTATTCTCCTAATTTAAATTTCCTTTTCTATAATTCGAATAATCTTACTGATCGCACAAAAATTATCTTTTGTCACACCGGCGCGGCGGTTAGTGAGACCTGGTACTGATCCAATAATAACACTTTTGTGTTTAAAACAAAATTGTCCTTAACAAGACTACCAGTCATTAAATTCAATATTATTATGGTCTATTTGTTGTTACTTTGAATCAAAACTATTATTGTATTTTCTAGTTGCAGAGGGGGCTTTGTGCCGTCACTCACATAATGACTAGTCATCGATAACTCACAATCGATGACGTGGTACATGTTGTTTTAATCGTAGCGATGGCAAAAATAATACAGCACACATGATGTTGTGTTCTGGTCAGAACGATTATTGCCCGTGTAAATATTGAGTATTTTTTAATTATTGGTCTGTGGACTTAAGGTTATAGCTTAAGGTCCATTTTTCATACATATTGTTTCACCTTCAATCTGGGTAACTAAACAAGTATTGACAAGTAAAGAATTTAAATTCACGTCTAGTTAGTGATTAGTTCTCGCAGTTGAAAAAACGTAAAAATAATTAATATGCGTGAATTTAAATTCTTTACTTGTCAATACTTTTTTAGTTACCCAGATTAAAGGTGAAACAAAATGTATGAAAAATGGACCTTAAGCTATAAACTTAACACCTAACATTTAAGAGTCTTCAGGTTTGTAATTCGTGGTTCTAAGTAATATCGATCGCATTAAAATGAGCTTACAGCTTGAATTCAGATTGCTTTCTCATCTTCCATTCAAAAGCCGTCGCAGTAAGTATTTATACCGTGCCCGCGGAGAACATGCGCGGTGACTCAAACAATGTCCTCGAAGATGCGGGTACATTGTATTGAAATTCTTCTGGGTGTGCTTTTTCTTAGATTACAAGTAGATTTGAATACTCCTGTGCTAGTTTCCATTAACCTCACATAATCTATTCTCTCAATGATGCGAACACGGCTTTCTTACAAAGAACACATTAAAAAAATTTTTTAAGACAAACTTGTCACCTTACTTTCAATAATCTAGGCATATGTAAATTATATTTCAATGTATCTAGCGCGACTTAAGTATTAAATCCTAAACATAGGTTCAGTGGGTCAACGAGGCGATGTAACAGACTAAAGTGGATGTAATCCTATTAATAATGTGTGTGGAGTGTCATTAGTGTGCAGTTACAGGAGCGCTCGTTAAACCAACGGCTAACACGAAGCCGCGCTGTTCTGTTCATAACAACATCTATTGCTATTTATTATGAGTTTTACGATTTACCCAGGGTTGGATTCCTCTTTTTGTCAGCAAATACCATTATTTGTTTACCATTGGGACCCAGATACGTGTGTTTCTAGTCTGGATTTTGTAGCCTTCAATTCTCTGCTAACTAATATCAACAATATGTGTCGGCCTAGACTATCTCTAGGTTAGGTTCATTATTTCAGTCTGGTATGAATAATCTATCTGAAATTGCTAAGGTATTGTTGTCGTAGCGTCAGGTAGGTGAGTTCAGATATTTTCATAATAATGACACAATCCACGACTGACTGTGTAATTCGTTTTAATCTATTGTTAACATTACAACAGCGACGCAATTGTTATTACACTTATTTATTTAGTTTATAGTCTATTTAATGACATCAGTGGCGAGAAGTGAAAATTCCGACACCATATGTAGGTGCATAAATGTGGTCTGCTAATCGTACTGATGATAACTAGATTCCACAGAAATTCTGCATAAAGCGAAGCTGATAGGAATCGCATTATAGAGACCCCTCCCGACTGATGGACACCTACAACTCCATCACTGCCTCACACTATCCATCATGATTTCTACGAAGATAATGCGCCGACAAATGTCCTGATTGTAAGTATCGACGATTTAGGGCATTTATTGGTCATTATTTTTATTTACCGGATGTATCTATTATCACAAATTGATAATTATATCAGCTTCGAATAATCTGGTGTTAAAATAATGACTAGGCACGGTGATACTGCAAATTTGACTTTTATTATCTCTACTCAGAAGGTCTGTAATGTCTTAGATTCATAATATTTGTTAGAAAACAAGCCATATAGTTATATGGAGTTGGGTACAATAAATGAAACATCGATAAAATAGTACAAAAATATAAAATTTAATTATTCATTTATTTACAATATAAGTCACAAATCAGTTCGTTAAAATATTTACATAATATAAAGGCACTAAACAGTAGCTCACAGTCACGCACACACACATAGCGTCATACCATTAATGCTCGTAAGTGTGTGCCTCACATTTGACATCACGTCGGGCGCGAGCGCTCCGAGCGCCGAGCGCGCGGCCTCAGCCGAAGTAGTGCGGTCCGTGCGTATACTTGTCGGCGCGGCGGTCAATCACCACCAGGTTGGCGGTCTTGGCGGGGTGTCCGTGGTGGTAGAGCCACTTCTTGCCGGCATCGTGCGAGTCCTTGTTCGACTGGCGGTGGCCATGCTTGGCGTGTCCGTCGTGCCCGCCCGACTGCGTGTGCCCCTGTAAAACAAATTGCTATTAGGAGAAACTATACTAAGGCTGTAGTCTAATGTCAGTTGTAGGCGAAATCATCAGACAAAAGAAGATCCTAAAGTATTATCTCTGAAACGAAAAACAGCATAAAATTTAAAATCAAATCTGTAAGTGAGGAAACCTTATGCGCGTGGTGGTGGCCGCCTTTGATAACGTGTCCGGAGTCTCCCTTCGAGTGCTGATGGTGACCTGCCTCCAACCCGCTCTTCTTGAAGTGCCCGCCCTGAAGAACGACATCAAAAATGTATACTCTGAAGCAGATACAAGCTCTTAATAAAAATAATTTATTTAACAACTGTAATACACATAGTCCTAGGCCTGACTCTACAATTAGATAAATCTTGTATCCTGAATATTAAGTCTGTAAATCTCAACCATTGAATTAATCACCCTATTATTATTAACTACATCGGTGATGACGTCAACCATCAGGAGACTTGGTGCAAAGATAATTTCATAGAGCTCAACGATTACTCCACGCAATGATGGTGTTCATTTAGTTAAGAGCTGCGTGCAATGTGACCCACGCCGACCTTCGGAGATCGCCGGTATCAAATGAAAACCAGCCGCTAATCGATTGGTCATACAGTGCAAGCTGCTAGTAGCACGACTCGTTCAACAAGTACATGCAAAATAGGCAAGCCCTCTAGTGACCAGATGATTAAACATACGTGTTTTACGTCCATATAACAAATATGAATATATTTTATTGCTTTTAATGACGAGACGAGCTTGCCATTTGGTTGATGGTAAGCGATACGACCGCCCATAAACAGTAGAAAAACTATCCAACACCTTGAATTACAAAGTATTGTTTGGTATTCCACTGCGCTCGCCATCCTGCGACATGAGATGTTAAGTCTCATTTTGTCCAGTAGTTACACTGGCTACAATGTCCTTCAAACCGGAACACAACATATGTAGACATTGCGGACGGGTGGACTCTCACATACGAGAGACCTACCACCAGTAAATAGAATATATTAGGTCTCATGTAATGGGGGGAGTCTATTGCATTATACTTTGTTTTGAACGAAACATTATATGATTAGATATTAAAATTCTTGCAAAATCATGTGATTAATATATCCCTTCTATCAGGAAAGCATTAGTGACGAATGACAAAGCCAAATTATTGTAGATAATTCCGGTGACACTAACCGACTTGTCATGTAGGACTCAGAACGTACGTTGACATTTCATCGGTTCATTTAATACATTCGAGGAGTGCCTTACGTTATCTCAGTTAATGTACTATCACTATTCTCAAAACTTGTAAGGCACGTTTAGCTCATAAATTATGGTTCATTCATTTGCACGCTCACTGGGCTTCTCTAGCAAGCTGTAAGCGACGCCCCGCGTGAGGGCCGGTGAGAGCGATAGCATCGATGTCAATGCTAAACAAAAAAAGCGACTCCACGAGCGGCCTTCACCTTGTTGCTCAACAGCGTAAAAACGGCAACAGAAACAAAAACACAGATGAGGAGCATTCGTCTACGTGTTGCGTCAGCGCCGCGACGGCGGTGTGGCGCAACGGTGTGGCAACTGTCGCGCGACATCGCGGCCGCGCGGATGTGCAACGAGAGAGCGGCCGCGAGACAATGCGTCGCGCCGCCAGACCGAGACGAACGCCACTACAATGCGGATGATTAGCCGCCTCGTCGGGCTGGTGGCTAAGGGCGGCGATGTAGGTAACGTCCCGAGTTCAATACCCAAGTCTACTAATTTGTATGAATTTCCCTTTCAACAAATGAAAGTTGCCCAGGAATCGGGACTGCCAGTAGTACCTAAGGTAATATTTATAAGAGCTGTTCGTAAGTTTTTCTAATTAAATCTAAATATGAAATTACTAGTATTATTTATATAGGTTTCGCGAAATTGCAATGATTCCCATTGACTAAAGATCGTTCCGACTGCGGAACCCTAAATGAACATATAGCGGTCGATCCAGTGAAGATCTAATTTTCCGTCGATCAAAGTGTTAAATTACTTTGTAGTTATAAAAAGTAAATATTAAGCAAAAGTGTGGCGCAAGCCGCGCCCCTGCAGGGAGATACCTAATTTTTTTAAGCTGTCAGGTTAAATAAAGGCAAGTGCAGTGGAGACCGAGGAAAATCAATCGGCGTGACTTATTTATCTCTCAATACACTTATTTAACATAACTCTAGTCTATCTAATAGTCTTCGTTTCACCATTTACTGCATGAGCATTTAGAATATAACACACTGGCAATGTGCTCCCGAGACATGGTTCAACGAGCTTCCATACCTTCTTGTGCTCTCTCTCGTCGTGGTAGCCGCCATGCTTCTCGTCCTCGGCGGAGTCGCCTTCCTCCTCAAAGAACTCAACATTTTTCTCGTATTCTTCCTTCTTGTGTATGTCGTGGCTGCCCTTGGTGCTGTGTCCCTTCGAGTGCTTGCCCGACTCTTCATACTGAGAACCAATGCTATAATATGAGTATCAAATGTTGGAAACAAATATAAGGGCTGGAGATTGGTGGTAGTACCTTGGCGTTCTTCTTGCCGTGCTCCTCGTGGTGGTGGGAGCCGTAGTGGCCCGCCTCGTCGTGGTGTTTCTTTCTTCTGCCCGCCGTGATCGTCGTACCGGCCCGAGTGGCTCTCCTTGTCAGTATGACCCTTTGCGGTCTTCGTATCCTCATGGTAGCCCTGCCACAGATCGTTATAAATCAATACTATGTCATATACATACGTATTACGATATTAGTATATCATAAATCACAAGTCAATAATACGGCAAGTCTCATACACACATACTGTTATCACACATAATAATAAAATGGCATGCATAAGTAAGTAGGGCCACGACACACGTGACATTTTTAGCATCGGCGATGTACCCGATTACGTCCACATCGCTTAAACATTTAATTGTTATTAGTGTGTTATTAAATGATAACGCAGTATAGAAACTCGCTTACATGCGATACAGTGATCAAATCTCAAATCGCCGATGACAAAAATATATTCAAATTTTGAATGTATTATGCTAGTCAGTACACACATGTCAGCCAACGCACACAGATGTTAAATAAGTCCCGTTTTAAAAAAAAAACTTTAAAGAATTAATTCATCAACAGCCATAAACACTGGATTGGAGTGAAGTCTCACTCCACAGTGGTGTGTGTAGCTCACACCGAGCATCGAACACCGGACGCGAGTGCGGAGTCGCCTCCCGAGTCATCATCGCTTATTAGGATCTAATTGAAATGGTATAGGTACCATCCGGATCCAGAAGGATCCTGACCTTGATTCACAGCCGCTATATGTGCAAGTCGCGCGCCTTATGCGCGAAGATTACCGATATATAGTAGCCATACCACCCAGAACATCGCATCATTATTCTTTGTAACGCTCTGTACTGCCCCATCACTGGAAGATGTAACGTGTAGTCATTGCCAGTAGTTATATCGGCTACAATGTCTTCCAAACATCAACCCAGCAGAGTTTGCTTGACGCCAGAATTGTTACTCATTATTAAAGTTCCTGTCCCTATTTTGTAATAGTAACCATGGTTTGTTGTTAAATGTGATTGGAAATACATAACAAGCCATTCGATTATTTCTTGACAAATCCGCGTTGAAACATGTTCAGACAAAGCGTGTCGTAATGTCGCGGTCGCGGGCGGCGCTGCAGGCTCTGTATTCACTCGCTAATCGACTTCAATTATTTATTTTGATTCTATTCCGTTTATAATAGTTACGAAAGATAAAAAGTTTCTGTTCAATTCTACAAGGCTCCGTTGAATTACATTTCACTAACTGGTATTTCTTTTATTTTTCTGTAAGGAGTCATGAATTTTATAAAAGCATTGTTGAGTTCAGGGCTTTGAATCTAGTGTAATTAATGGATACTGAATATGTCCCTACATTCTCATCGTGACAGTCGCGGAGCAGTACAGTATACGTATTAAAAACTCTGGAAGACATCATTTTGTTGAGAGGTGGGCGTGGAGCTGATAAGAATGTCAATAAATATCTGAGAGCAGTGTTATCCAGAATGATATACTTGATTCGGACCAATAAAATAACATTCTCACAAAACGGTCTAACGGTGGGATGTGAGTATTTATAACGATACCTAATGAGAAACGTAGCGTCAGCGAGATGTTTCTAGATAGACGGCCCTGCACGCGTGCTCGGTGCGGGCTGATGCGCAGGCGCCGATGTTATGACAACACGCATTAGACACAAACAAACATAGAACAATAGACATTGGTTTGGGCACACAATCAGGTTGTTTGATAACATCGGCCCTGTGCGTTACCGTGGGACACTGCTAGCGGCACACCGACACACCACTTACGCGCTGCGGGTAACGTAAGTACCAGGGGGTGGCGTGGCGCCGGGGGGGAGGCGGCGGCGCGGGCGTGCGCAGCGGCGGTGCGCTCGCAACACGCGCCGGCGACACCTTCGGAACAAGCCACGGGCGCGTCACGTCAGGGGCACGCGGCACTTCGGGATATCACTCACTACCTCACGTCGAATAACCATCAAATCATCGGACATTTCAGTTCAAATGTCTTTTCAACGTTACATCTTTATTACAATGAAGTCACCTTTATTTTTTTGTTTTCCCGGACGGATTTTTTTCATATTATATAATATGAATGATTATGTATGTTTCAGTATTTCGCTGTGCACGCATGTTTACATACCACAATATGCCAGCTACGTAACTACATCATCCCATGTCATGTTGATACTATATATATTAACTAAGTTTTTGTTGAGTACGGGCATGGATAACTCCAGTACGAATAATCCGTAATTACGAACAATACTATAAGGCCTACATTGGGTCCCAAATCCGGTGAAACTAATATACTTGTTCCACTCACCCAATTGGTGGTAGCAATAACGCATTTTTTCCCTGCGATACAAAAGAAATGGTAGTTCTCTTGGTATTATCAGCGTACTTCAGAAGGCTTAAAAGACAAGAGATTTTAAGAATGATGAATGAATGAGAGACAAACCATAACGACATTTTCTACAGGATAGAGCGACCAAGTCAGTTAATGATAAATTATAATTTATTTCCGTCACCCATAACACGGCTAAATATAAAAAGATCGATGGTGAGAAACCTAGTTTATACGAATGATTCTTCCTAACCGAATTTAGGCTACGGGTCAAATCTCAACTGAGATCAGCCATGAATGCAGGAGATATTATAGTACACAAATGTATACGCAATACACGGCTCTACGTGCTTTCCGAGGCACGGGGGTATCACTCCGCCAACTTCCTTACTCCGAGTTGCGACTGATAAATTTTTTTTGAAAAGAAAATCCCAGTCACAATTATTTTGGCCTGACACGGGATTCGAACCCAGGACCTCAACGTAGTATTCGTACTCGTAATGTGTACAATTACAACTACGCCACTGAGGCAGTCGGAGTCAGATTAAACGAATATGGGCGAGACGAGTCGTGTTGAGTTGAAGAAGGGAAAGTTATAAATCTTTACTGCTAGAAACGTAAGTCGCGATTTATTAATGAAGACATAAGTTACAATGAGAAATCGAACGTTGCCTGAAATGTTGTAATTACTGAAACCGATGAATGAAAACAAGTATGTGATCACTCCAAGTGTACAATGGAACTACTTGGACACAAAGGAATTGAATTAGGAAATTGATTACTTTATAATTTAATTTCTAATGCAGCGGTCAATCACTTATCTTCCTACATCTTCTAGTCAATTTAATTCCCAACACTCTCACTAGATTCTCATTTTTATTGTGAACTTTTTATATAAAATATTGGACCATTAGCTCACTAAGGTGTTTCAATTGTTAGACGGTTTACCATTGGTGCCTCCTCTGATTATGAATGTGTATACAGTAATAACTAATATATGTGTTGATTGTATTATCCTCACACGTATATGCATTCACACAGAGGCATGATCGCTGTGTGATAGCGCACCCGTCAATGAAGTGCTGACGTCACCCGAGTCAATAGCGACAGCCGCGCCGGCGCCGCCACTGACCTTCCTCAAGCGCATTCATTCACATGCTTTGCCCATTCGCATCCTCTCGTCATCGCCCCTTGCTTACTAACATTCATACCAATGTTTTTAAACAATGTTAAGGCTCCCATTACAAGTGAAAACATTGGATTCCAATTAGAGGGTGTGGTAGCAATTTTATCAATAGTCCTAAGCAAAGAAAGTAATTTTTCCTCAACTTGTAAAATCGAACTAGCATTATAGCATTCGCTGTTACTCACACAATAATAAGGAGTCTTTTTTGTGTATCTATAATATATTAACAGTATCTTGGCTTGTCGTCCTACTATGGAGTATATTTTGTGTGTAGTAAGTATGATATGTGCTCACCTCGTACGCCTTCTTGCCGTGCTCGCCGTGCTCCTCCTCGTGCTGGGAGTGGTATTCGCGACCGCCGCCTGCGGGAGAACACACGTATAGATCATTCATAGAGTTAGTAACTTTGCAAACTTCATCTGTTGACAAATGCTACGTAAGATACTGGAATTATTAAAAAGATCCAATATATTATTAACTGCTGATGAAAACGAAGGTACTGGTCAGAGTCAAAATAAAATAACATGACTTTACAAAGCATACATAATAATTTGTTTTCTGGTCTAAAATAAGACAAACGATGCACTCTGTAAAGGCACTAACCACTCAATCGGTAAACGGCGTAATATTATACACTCACCGTGACATCGGCAGGTGTCGCTTTACGTAACAGCGGCCATTAGCCGTACTAATCATATTTGATCTAGTTTTCAAATGAAAGTGAAGAGAAAGCGTCGTGGCTCGTGGGAACCTCATCAGTGGCTGCGGTCGCCAACGGCACACTACTGCTTTACAGTAAACTCTGGTCGGGTCAGTCAAGTTTGTCGAAATTTTCGGTATATATTTTGACTAGTCTGCCAAATAATATTTGTTACTTATATTATATTTATACGACACGCCAAGGTTTGATGACATTCACCAAGTACAGATAAGTTTAGTTTAGGTTTCGAATAATTTAATAGGATTACATGGACGTCCATAAATTTAAAAAAACAAATATGTTCTGCAGTTCTATATCACTTGTATCCTAAATAAGTCGGTACAATTTAGAGATCGGCCCCTCGTGATATCACAGCTGATTAGTCGCTATGCGAGCGAACTAGAACTTAGTAGACTTGTCCTTACCGATCTGTCAGTCATGTTGCACAAAGCATTCTATGGATGAGCAAGCAAAATCAAAGCCACCAACTCATTAATGTTCCCTGGGTAGTACTCTAATACGAAATTTTTCTACGAGTCTTCAGCTTGGCTCCTTGTATAAATCCCAGGACCACAGGGCTTTCCGTAATCATAGTTGAGCATGAGACGGGCGCACTGTGATTGGCGTGGGCGTTACGCTCCACCGCGCATAGCGACGTGAGCAAACAGTATCTCTGAGCACTTCATCAGACTTTCAATAGCAGTTAATTAAAAACGTGAGGAGTGGCGCGGTCGCTGACCCGCCGCTTGCGACACCATTACGTGCAGCGCGGGTCACAATAGCGTCGAGTTGCTTCAGATGTGCCTCGTGGTGTGCTCGTACTCCACATCACCTCTGTAAGTTACGTCCAGAGCAATGACGTAGAGAATAGAAGGGGATACCATGTGTTCTCTACAGAACTGGCGATTAAAATAGTTATAATGCTAAGACTACGAACGTTCCGGAACATGCTAGGGTATATACAAAATAAGTCTGACGACTCTCGGCATCCACATTGCACAAAATCTGTCGTTGTTTAGCATTGTAAGCATTTTGGTGTTTTTAGCACCTGTTTCGAAATTTAATTCACCCGAGAGGATTGATACGACGGAGGTGTATAGTTATAATAATTAAATGTACTGCATTGAGCCCACACTGCAGTGATATAAGGGCAGAAACAAAATATAATAATTCTGTATAATCTCTTTCCCATAGTAAGATATAAAAGACAGGTGCCTGATGTAAATAAGGGAAAATTTGCATTTTCTCAGAGCGGATTGCTTTAACATATATGAACTAAAGCACTCAATCACGAATCGAATTAGCGTATCGATTAAAATCTGCATCACATCTTCTCTTTTTTCTTTTGTGCCTAGTACATATTTATCACCATTTATTATAAATTATGTTGTACCACTCAAACAGTTGCCAATGAATATATTCTCTATTTATTTTCTTTCTCTGAGAGACATGAATCGACTGGCTGCAGTGCTACACATCTTGATGACAACAAACAAAGAAGCTCGGGAATTCTCTAAGCACCTGGATGAATGGTTTTATCTTTTTAGGTGCAGTAGGTTAAGGCGGAGATTCTCTTCGAGCCCATCTCAAGTAGAAACGCACCTTTACGTATGTAGTAGCCTATATAGATACAACATAACATTGTTTCCTACTAAAACTTTTATAATACTTAGTACATGTATGATCGATGGATAAATTTTTCGGGTAATGTGCGATTTTACGCGGCTGAAATCAAAACCTTGTTGAACATAATTATTAAGCAGCTCAAGACAATGGCGAGCTTACCACACAAGTAAGTAATATTATACTATCTTATGTAGCGTTCCCTTTAACTTTTTAATAAACCATCGACGATGAAGCCAAAATATCTTTCTCGGAGAAAATTTATGTGCACAAGTTACAGTTTGCTATTAAGGTCAAAATATCGTGTACCTTTTTCGTTTTCGTAATCCTCTTGTTTCTTCTTGTCATCTTTGTGGTCGGTGGAGGCGGGCACGGCATCGGCGGCGGGCGCGCTAGGAGCCGATACCGCCGTCACGGGCGCAGCAGGCGCGGGCGCGCTGGCGTGACCCGCCGCCTTGTCCGCCACCGTCTCCGCCACCGACGAGTCCGCTGGCGCCGGCGTCGTAGTCTTTGACTTACGTCGCTTGCTCTTCTTCTTGCTCGTCTTCTTGGGGAAGAAGAGAGTAGGCTCCCCGTTAGATCCTGTGTCGTCGGGCAGCAATGAAATCCTGTCCCCGTCGTCGGCGTCCGTGGGGGGCGTAGTAGCAGCGGTCTGGGTATCACGATATTTTGCCGAGAACTTAGTGGTGGTGCGGCGCACGGGGGGAGCGGTCTCTGGCTCATTCGTGGTAGTCTCGTCACTGTCATCGTCATAGGAAACGTACAGGCGGGGATTTTTGAATACAGATTGCTTGCCCGGCGGCGAGTGCTTGTCGTCGCCCTTGCGGCGCGTGGTGCGGCGCGCGGAGGCAACGGTGCCGGTGCGCTGCGGCTTGACCTCGTATTTGTCCTCGGCGGATGACGAGTCGTCGTCATACTCTTCGTAGTCGGGCACCACCTTCTTGGAAGATCTTTTGCCGCCATACTTGTCGTCTTGGTCCTGTGGCCGTACTCCGTCTCGCTCCCGCTCCTCCTTGAACATCTCCTCCTCTTTGATCCTCTCGGAAATTAGTTTTTGCTCCTCAGCGTGACGCTCTTTCAATTCGTCGACGCTGCTGAGTATCTTGGCTTTCTTCGCTTCGTTCTCTCGCCGCTCCTCCTCTGATAACTGTGGTTTCTGTTTCTCCGCGGGGGTGTCATCGTAATCCGCTTCCTCTTCGTCTTCTTTCTTCGTTGCTTCTTGTTTGGGTGGCTCAGTACTCGGCTCTTCGGCCGCTATCTCGGCGGCGTCAGCTGCGACTTCTAAACTAGCGACAGGGGCCACAGCAGGAGCGGCAGCACGAGCAGGAGCGAGAGTAGGTGGTCGTTCCTTCTTAGGACCTAATACATTCAGTATGGGGCCGCTGGGTTCGCGCGTGATAATTCCCACCACGCCGTCGATGTCGGATATGTCAGTATGGTTGAGCGGTGCGACCTGCTCAGCTGGCTGTACCCCACGATTCAAGTCCGACCACTCTTTCTTCTCGAAGTCATCCTCGTTGTCACTTTCGCCCTGCCCCTTATCATAATAGTCATCACCCTCAGGCTCAGCCACCGCTCTCAGTATAAAGTTAACAGGCGGTGCGAGTCTCTTCTTGGGCTTCACTTTCTTCTCCACTTGCACGAACTCACCCAAATCCTCGCCATGCTTGTTCTTAAACGGCACCCAATCGGGGAAGAACTCGCTAGAGCTGGTCTGCGGCGCGGCCTCCTTGTCACTCACTTTGCCTATGCTGTGTGTGTACGCGATCGCCAACAGGACGCTGGCCAGTACGAGCACTTGTGCGTGCACCATGGCGCTTATAGTGTCATCCCTCGCCGGGCGGCAACAATGGAGGGCTAGGGAATGTTTCGCGAGGTTTGTGTCGCGTGTTCTGTGTTTGCGAGCGACGAGCTGCGAGACGATGTGATGCGGGCAGCGGCGTGGCGAGCACTGCCCGCTGCGCTCCCAAACACTATTATTTATATTGTTTGTAAAACGATTCTCAACGGTAAAGAAAACTATCGCGTTCAAAGAATTATATGGAGCTGCTACTCACCGCGTTTCTCGAGCGCTCCCAAACCTGGACGCGGCTCGGCTAGTGACAAGCTTATCACTGACTGGATTAAATCACGCGAAATTTTCAGACCACTCCTCATGGATTAGCGTATTTTCGGACTCCGATTATAATGCTCTCGGCGTTAAATCAACAAACACTACAGTAGAATCCTAGTCCAGAGGCCAGACATCTCCGGCCTCGTCGGCGTTACAACAATGTTGCGTGCTCACGGTGGTAGCGGTCTTATCCATATTATACCGCGCTTAACCCGACGGAGACACACTGTGACACAGTGCCGTGAAATCTGCATTTGGCAGCGGTGGAGCGCACAGAGCGGCGTGCATCCACCACACGCTGAGGTTCGCGCGTCGACCGCACCGCCACCGCGGTATACTATTGGTAAAGAAGGATGAGAGGTGACCGGCGATCGACACGCCGCCGCCGGCGGGCGACACGCCCGTGTGGTGCGACTCGCGCGATCTCGTCCATTGTTACTTAGCTTCTTGCTCAAACGATTTATCGAGAGTAAGCGTCAAAAAAGTGAGGCAATGACCTTTGGCGTGACTAGTGCGCTGGAATACTGGATATGTCTCACCTGCAGTGACCCGCACGCCTGCACAGAATCAGACCCGCCGTTACACATCATTCTAGGTTTCAATGGGACAGCTCGACTGAGTTCTATTTGAAAGAAAAAAATCAACTAATAGATTTGCTGTTCCGATTTGACCTACATCCGCTCCGATACGATAAGTTCGGAAAACAACTCAAAGTCTCATTCATTTGAATGCTTCTGATTACAACTAGCGTACTGAAAGATAATTGCATCTTATATCCTTGCTGATATTATATTATGCTCCTGCTTTAAATTATCCATTGTTTGTATCAACTTCAGTAGCTTGTCCCAGTTGAACGCCCTTCGAATTATCGGTTCCTCACACCAATTAAAACCGTTCTGATATGTCAGTGTCAGTGTGTCACTGTCATCTTATCTATGCGTCATTGCAAGGGCCGTCACTTATCGGAGCTAGTGCTAACCGAAAGACCCGAGTCGCGAGTGATTGTGCTTGATAATAGGTACCTCGAGCGTCTCGCAGCTCACGAGTCCTGCTAGCAGTTTAGTGTAAAAAAGTGTAAGAGATGAGGCCGAATTTCTTTGTTAGAAGTTAAAAAAATTCAAGTTTCTGTTGCCGCTGCGGGCGATACGAGACAAAGCTAGTAAAGAATTAGATAGAATTCGTGTTTTCGTACCCTGCGCTTAGACGAATGTTGGTTTGTGTTGACTGTGCCGACACGACAGCGATTTTTCATTTGATAATAAGTACTTAAGTAAATACAATTCGACTTCAAATTCAAATGCAGGTAGTACCACAATCGTGCTTCTCAAACTGATTATAATAAGATTGAAATTTTATTATCCGTGTCATTTCAGTTATAATACTCTGCCGCCAGAGGGCGCGCGCAGCGGCGAGCGGCGACCGCGGACGCTCCGCCGCGACACGGTCTTATTGTGCGATGTGAAGTGCATCCTTGCTCAACAGCAACCTTCGATTTTCTATATGTTTTTGTTCAAATGATGCAATAGTTTTTATAAATACACTGATAAGACAGGAGCGGGAGCAGAGCGGGCCTGTCTACCAGCCCGACCACTGGTATATTTTCACTCACTCTTGCGTATAGTCTGTGTTATTCGGTATCAATAGGATTGATGTTTCGCTACTTTTATTTTAGTACGGATTCTATGCTCTTCAGAAAAATACTGAGCTATTATAAACAGTATAAGCGCCTTGCGGTCAGCGTCACCACTGGTTCTGCGGACGGCCCCAGCCATGCTCACCGGCGGCACGTTGCGTGCGGCGACCGCACACAACACTTTCGCGTTCCACGGATTGTTTTTTATCAAAATTCATAAAAACCACTAGTGGAGCCTGCAGCTGCGTTCTGCAGCTCGTCTCGGACACACACCATCAGTCCAAGCTAAAATTACCTAAAGATAGTTTTAGTTTCCATTTAAAATACAAATTGAACGGCGTATTCAGTTTTATGATTTTTTTTGTCCCTGTTTCCGGACAAACGTGCGAAGCGCTAGCGCACGGATCACTAATATATTTATAGCGGTCAGCTACCTCCTTATCAAATCTTTGTGCGATATATAATTTGATTAGTAAGTGTGAACAGTCTGATAACAGTACTACTCGTGCACACCCCGCCTCCACGACTACACAAATATTGAACAAATCGAAAGCAAATAGATGATAAGAGTGTGCGCACACTACGAGATAGACAGCTAAGGCAGGTAATAATATAATATGAAATAAATATAAATTATATAATATTGTAATATAAATAAATATTAAGTACTGATTTTATTTTATTAGCTGCGGAGGAGCCCGTCAGTCACCTCATGTTGAGTGATCTCCATGAACCGTCACATGAACCAAAAGTACAAAGTTTAATACAAATTTAATTTCAGTACATTATATATTATATAATACATATGTGCCATTTTGTTTGATTACTTTCTGCCATCTTTTAGGAAGTGCCATTATTCCGCTGCTGTAGAAATTTTGGGACTTCTGATAAAAAAAAACGCGACATGTAGTTTTGGCAGTCCTCTCTTAATGACCTGACACTGCCCAAAGAATTCTAAAGAGTCCGAAACAGGTAGAAATCCGAAGGTGCGAGGTCAGGGCTATATAGTGGATCCATTAACACCTCCCGGCAAAACTCTCTTAATTTTTGTTGAGTGGTTTTGTTGAGATGTGGTTTAACGTTATCGTGATGAAAGACCACACCCTTCCTATTGATAAATTTTGGCCGCTTTCTTTCAACTTCTTTCTTTAATCTCTTTAGTTGTTAGCAGTGGTGATTTGAATCGATCGTTCTGGCCGGCGATAAAAGCTCATATGGAACAATGCCCTTCCAATCCTAACATACACACAGCATTACCTTATTGCGAGTTGACCCAGGTTCTGCCACAGTCTGTGAAGGTGTGACCGAACTTGTCCACGATCTTTTCCATACGATCTAGTCGTCCGTGATCCAATTTTCATCATCAGTTATCAATCTCTTCAAAACGGTTCGGTTTCATTACGTCTAAAAAATCGCATGTGAGTACATAGTTCATTAGGTTTCTTTCAGTGAGCTCGTGTAGCACCTAAATATCAAGCCGTTTTTGTGTACCCAGCTTTGTTCAAATGGGTCAAAACTGGTTTTTTTGTCATTTCTCAGTTTTTCAGCTATATAGAAACAGCAAGATCGACATATCAGTATGTCGATCGTGCTCGACTTTTTCAATAATGGCATCCACTTTATTCGTAACAGAGCGACCTGAGTGAGGTGCATCTTAGACATAATGACCAGATTGAAAACGCTTAAACCAACTTTGTGTATCTCTTACTGACACTGCGTTAGGTCCAAAAACATCACAATTTCAATACGCGGTTTGCGCTACATTTTATCCTTTTTTATAAGACAATTTTAAAATGTAACGAATTTCTTCATTACATTCACTGATTTTGTCATAAAGAAAGACAAATTAAAAATAGCTAAATCAATATCTTACTAATGTGTTTGTCTTTGAAGTTATAATTCTTTGGTGCGTTAAGGTTATAGCTTAAGGTCAATTTTTCATACATGGATATTTCGGCCTTTAAAATTTAATACGACGAAATTTTAAAGGCCGAAATATCCATGCATATTAATTATTTTTACGTTTTTCTTTCAACTGCGAGAACTAATCACTAACTAGACGTAAATTTAAATTCTTTACTTGTCAACACTTGTTTAGTTACCCAGATTAAAGGTGAAACAAAATGTATGAAAAATGGACCTTAAGCTATAACCTTAAGGAAAAATGATGAAAGTACATTTATACTACGCATGCGCACACCGTCACGATAAACCGACACCATGAAATTAGCTTCATAAGTTAAATTATTACATTATTATTTAATATGTCATAAGTGTACAAATAAATAAATAATAGATACAAATAATCTATACTTATAATAAATCTGTAGAGAGGTCAATTCTGTACATGAAATATATTTCCGAAATAACTATCAGGGGGTGATTAGGGATCGATACTGATGCCAAAAATGCAATTAGTAAAATTTTTGTCTTTCTGTCTGTATAAACGTTATAGAAACAAAAACTACTCGACGGATTTTAACGAAACTTGGTACAATTATTTGTCATACTCCTGTGCTGGTTATAGTATACTTTTCATCACGCTACAATTAATAGGAGCAGAGCAGTGAAGAGAAATGTTGGGAAAACGGAAGATGTTACTCCATTTTTTAAGCTTCCGTCGCGTGTGCAACCTTAATGGTTAAAGCTACACAGAAATCATGTATGACGGAAATGTTCTCCTTAAAATTATGTAAAAAATATCCCAGGACAGCATATGTCTATCTTTTATGGTTGACTCACAATAACACGTGTAAGTCCCGATAGCTTAGCAGTTCGAAGCTTTCTCATTATATTTGTCTACTCTTACGTTTATAACACTCTCAGTCATCCCTATTTAAAAAGTTAACATTATTAAATATTCCATAAAAAAGAATCATAGAAATCGTTATAGAAACACGAAAGTTATACATGAAATACGCTAATAATAAGCCATCATGCGTGAATACTGAATCATGCTATAAGGATTATTTTTGTATATATATAAGGTCGCGAACGCACAGGCAGGCGGCTTGCTTGGCACCCAGAGGCTAGCGAATCACCTAGCGAGTAGCTTCGTAAAACGAACATTCTCGAACGTTCGCGACCGGCTCCATTTTTGAAGTCCGAAATCCACGCGGGCGAAGCTGCGAGTGGAAGCTAGTAATTAATAAATTCCGGAAAAGTTAAATTATTTTATGATATTTAAATAAAATTTATTTAACTAGATAATGCATTATAATAAAACTTTCTTTCAATGTATTAAATACCTTTTTTCTAATATTGATGTCGTTTTCTATACAATAATAGGATAACGCGAAGATACATTTTGTACAAATATGTATAAATCATGTTACGCCAAAGCAGTAAACTTATGTGCGTACAAAGGTACACACACACGTTTCTTGAAATATAACCTTTTTAATGTCATCAAAACCAGCCAGGAACAAATAGTTAAGCGTATAGTTAAAGAGATTTTATTACAAGTTTATACATACTTTATGCGAAAACACTTTTTTTATTTATTTATTTATTGCACTTAATATACAAATGTATACAGGCGGACTTAATGCCATAGGCATTCTCTACCAGCCAACCTTAGGGTGGTGCAGAGATAATCATGGTAGGTGCATCACGGTAATATGACACTGAGAAGGAAGATAAATATATAAAATACCTATAATAACTATAAATACAATATAAGTAACATTATAACTATCAAAATACATTAAATACATATTATAATTACATAAACATATACATATAATGTAATATTATAAGATAAGGTGGTGACTATTCCGCTTCATTTAGTAGTAACTGTCGAACTCTCCTTTTGAAGGCAAACCGAGTGGTCGACGATCTGATTTAACTTTTACCTGTTAAAATATGAGATATTGACAAAACCTTGCCTTACAAAGCGACTATCCGCGCGCAATTTTCCAGGTATTTTGCGCCATACCTAAGGCACGAAACGCGTACGGCGTGTTCAAATTCTACTTGTTTTGAATAAATCAGCATTTTAAATACGTACGTAATACCTATAATACGTATAGATTAAATTAATGTAGATAGCGTGGTGGTTTAACAAGTGACGCGACACAATTCGCTGACCGCGTGATGCGCACACTACCGCCACGCCCGCGGGCTTACACGATCGTCGCTATAAAACCGACTCCAAAACTACTACAACCCGAAAAATAGTTAAACTTTATACACATAAGTAATAAAATATTCGTCTTTCCAATTCGTGTTTTTATGTTTATATTTAGTTTCGGTTCGTAATTTAAACTGAACGTCGTTTTTGTATATTCATTTCTTACTTAGCTTGGCTGGCAATTTATTAAAGAATCTATTTAATTTGAGGAAATCTGTACTGCATTTTCGAAGGCCGAGGTCAAATATCATTATTTATAATATTATTCTGGCACGTTGTAGCTACACCACATCTAACATAAAAAGAATCATTAAAATCCTATTTGATTTAAAAGAATCCCTTTGCGCATCTTCAAAGTTCAGGGTCCAATGAAATTAATATGGGACCATTTCGAAGCGATACGAGATCAAATTAAAAAATAATCATTTAAATAGGACCATGAAGTAAACATATAACAGGTCGGTCTGGAAATCTTTAAGAAGAAGTAAGAGAACAAGAAGTAGAACGCGATACTCAAAGACTACTCAACGGATTTCGATTAAAATTGGTATTATAACAGTTTCAGACCCTGGGAAGAACAGAGGCTACTTCCTATCCCGGGAAAATATATAGCGGGACTTTTATCCCGTAAAAGCTTTTTCACGCGAGCGGAGCCGGGATCAATAGCTAGTCCTTATAATATTAGCATAGATTAAATCCCACAATTTTCATTTTACTTAATAATGTTGAGAATTGTATACTTGGAGTCCCACAGCAGTACATAGAATTAGATTAAAATCTGTTTTTATAATACGAGTCCTAAACGATGTCATAGTTTTAAAGTTATTGGCAATTTGAAGAGCTGACATCTGTTAGTCGTAACTAACGTTCTGAGTATCATCCAGTGCGTACTTGTATTAGGTTCCATATTATAACACCTTCAATGCGCAGGCGCGGCGCGATACGACGCTAGCCATTATCACAGAGAGACCTTATCATAACGTCATTTAATTGTAATGTATTGTTAATTCCAATTAATTATATTATACGCTACCTCAAAACCAGCTGGTAAGGGTTAATGAACCGACGAATATAACAATTATCAGCCCCACGTTATCACTCCGATGGTTTATAACTGTACAATCAGTTCGTGCGAGAGTCGCAATACGATAACATTGATAAAAATACCTAAGTCATGGTCAGCGTCCAACGCCCAGCACCTACGGCGAGGCAGCAGACTGAAGCGGACAAAGGTCATGTTGGTATATACGACTCGCCAAAATAATACTTAGATATCGGATTTATAACGTGTGGGTATATACGTAGATTACTTATTCTGTTCAACAAAGATAAAGATGGCATTAAATAATTCCCGCGATTAATTTATTGTTTTTCGCGTCGCCTTTTTGCTGGATAAGTTGTTCCGAAGAAATTATTAGTAACTAGCTTTTGCTCGCGGCTCCGCCCGCGTTATAAAGTTTTTCAGGCTAAAGTTTTCCGTTATAAAAATAGCAGTTTCCCGGGAGCCTATGTTCTTCCCAGGGTCTCAAACTGTCTCCATACCAAATTTCATCTTAATACGTTAGGTAGTTTTTGAGTTTAACACGTTAAGGCAGACAGATGCAGCGGGGGACTTTGTTATATTATTTAGAACTTTTTAAGTGAAACAATCCCGTCATACATCATTGTTGCATAACTTTAACCGTTTACGCAGCGCAGGCAACGGAAGCTCTCAAAACTCATAATTTTCCCCGTTTTTGCAACATGTTTCATTACTGCTCCGCTCCTATTGGTCATAGCATGATGATATATAGCCTATAGCACTCCAGGAACAAAGGGCTATCCAACACAAAAAGATTTTTTCAGTTCAAACCGGTAGTTCCTGAGATTAGCCATTACTGCTCCGCTCCTATTGGTCATAGCGTGATGATATATAGCTTATAGCGGTCCACAAATAAAGGGCTATCCAACACAAAACGAATTTTTCAGTTGAAACCGGTAGTTCCTGAGATTAGCCATTACTGCTCCGCTCCTATTGGGTATAGCGTGATGATATATAGCCTATAGCACTCCACGAATAAAGGGCTATCCAACGCAAAAAGAATTTTTCAGTTTGGACCGGTAGTTCCTGAGATTAGCCATTACTGCCCCGCTCCTATTGGGTATAGCGTGATGATATATAGCCTATAGCACTCCACGAACAAAGGGCTATCCAACGCAAAAAGAATTTTTCAGTTTGGACCGGTAGTTCCTGAGATTAGCCATTACTGCCCCGCTCCTATTGGGTATAGCGTGATGATATATAGCCTAAAGCACTCCACGAACAAAGGGCTATCCAACGCAAAAAGAATTTTTCAGTTTGGACCGGTAGTTCCTGAGATTAGCCATTACTGCCCCGCTCCTATTGGGTATAGCGTGATGATATATAGCCTATAGCACTCCACGAACAAAGGGCTATCCAACGCAAAAATAATTTTTCAGTTTGGACCGGTAGTTCCTGAGATTAGCCATTACTGCCCCGCTCCTATTGGGTATAGCGTGATGATATATAGCCTAAAGCACTCCACGAACAAAGGGCTATCCAACGCAAAAAGAATTTTTCAGTTTGGACCGGTAGTTCCTGAGATTAGCCATTACTGCCCCGCTCCTATTGGGTATAGCGTGATGATATATAGCCTATAGCACTCCACGAACAAAGGGCTATCCAAAGCAAAAAGAATTTTTCAGTTTGGACCGGTAGTTCCTGAGATTAGCCATTACTGCTCCGCTCCTATTGGTCATAGCGTGATGATATATAGCTTATAGCGGTCCACAAATAAAGGGCTATCCAACACAAAACGAATTTTTCAGTTGAAACCGGTAGTTCCTGAGATTAGCCATTACTGCTCCGCTCCTATTGGGTATAGCGTGATGATATATAGCCTATAGCACTCCACGAATAAAGGGCTATCCAACGCAAAAAGAATTTTTCAGTTTGGACCGGTAGTTCCTGAGATTAGCCATTACTGCCCCGCTCCTATTGGGTATAGCGTGATGATATATAGCCTATAGCACTCCACGAACAAAGGGCTATCCAACGCAAAAAGAATTTTTCAGTTTGGACCGGTAGTTCCTGAGATTAGCCATTACTGCCCCGCTCCTATTGGGTATAGCGTGATGATATATAGCCTAAAGCACTCCACGAACAAAGGGCTATCCAACGCAAAAAAGAATTTTTCAGTTTGGACCGGTAGTTCCTGAGATTAGCCATTACTGCCCCGCTCCTATTGGGTATAGCGTGATGATATATAGCCTATAGCACTCCACGAACAAAGGGCTATCCAACGCAAAAATAATTTTTCAGTTTGGACCGGTAGTTC
Source organism: Manduca sexta (assembly GCF_014839805.1). Classification (NCBI taxonomy): domain Eukaryota; kingdom Metazoa; phylum Arthropoda; class Insecta; order Lepidoptera; family Sphingidae; genus Manduca; species Manduca sexta. The sequence continues at coordinate 12,234,776 of NC_051121.1, read as the reverse complement.
CTGAGATTAGCCATTACTGCCCCGCTCCTATTGGGTATAGCGTGATGATATATAGCCTAAAGCACTCCACGAACAAAGGGCTATCCAACGCAAAAAGAATTTTTCAGTTTGGACCGGTAGTTCCTGAGATTAGCCATTACTGCCCCGCTCCTATTGGGTATAGCGTGATGATATATAGCCTATAGCACTCCACGAACAAAGGGCTATCCAACGCAAAAAGAATTTTTCAGTTTGGACCGGTAGTTCCTGAGATTAGCGCGTTCAAACAAACAAACAAACAAACAAACAAACAAACAAACTCTTCAGCTTTATATAATAGTATAGATGTAAGAAGTAGTCAATTAAACCCAACCCAAAAACACAACTGATATGTTTCACACACAGCACGACTATCGCGATGAAATGTTACGCCTCTGTCTACCCCTGACACGGGAAAAAGATGTTGTGCTATATGTATAAGTATATGAGAAGTACAGTCAACTAAACTCAATGCAAAAACATAACTAAATACGTCACAGGAAAGCTAAATTCGCGATTTCGTTTTCTTGGACGACATAATTATTCTAGTTTTTTTAAATTTAAAACCAAACTACCGAAGCGATCTTGAAAAAAATTATATGGGACCAATCTGGAGAGAAATTCTTTCGAATAAAAAAAGAATTTTCCAAATCGGTTCATAAATGAGCGAGTTCTGAGGTAAAAAACATTCAAAAAAAAAAAAAAATCACGTCGAATTGATAACCTCCTCCTTTTTTTTGAAGTCGGTTAAAAATTGGGACCTTATTGTTATCTATATATTATCTTTAAAACTAGATAATGAAACACGCAAAGAGTGGGAAGCATTAACCAGTGAATCGATAAATGATCTTCCTACTTATAAACAGTTTGAAAAGTTTTTAGAAAAGAAGATCGTTGGAATTCTTAAATAATGAAACTCAACAAAAGGTACCCAATTGAAATATTTCTGTTAATTACGTAACAGATATAACTTGTTCTTATTGTAAGGAAAAACATAAATTAGCAAATTGTAAACAGTTTGTACAATTAGATTCAGAAGAACGTCGTAAGTTTGTCCAAGCAAATTCTTTATGTTTTAATTGTTTAGGTATTAATCACTCGGTATACGCATGTCGTCAATTTACCAAATGTCCATTATGCAAAAGGAAGCATCACACACTTGTTCATTTTAAGAATGTTCCCAATCCAGCAGGTAGTCACGATGACAAAAATATTCTACAAAATGTAACACCGGTTCCTACAATATCATCAGTGAGAAAGTCCACAAATGTTGTAAGTTGTTTCTCAAACAATCACAATCGAGTGTATTGCCTACTGCTTTAGTTTCAGTGGATTCAAGAAATGGGACTGCTATGGTTTTAAGATCTTTATTAGATCAAGGTTCTCAAGCGTCGTTTATAACCGAGTCCGCAGTCCATTTATTAGGTTTGAGGAAGGAGCAAAGTGAAAATTGTATTTCAGGTCTAGGCGGTGATCCCAGTGCCTCGATCACTTGCAGATCGATGGTTTTTGTTAATATTCAATCACGTGTAGACCCTAGTTTTGTCTTAACTGTACTTAAGAAACTAAGCTCACTTTTACCAGATTGCAAGGTAAAGGCTCTAGTTTTATTGAATAATTCGTCTATGGTTTTAGGAGATCCGTCATTTGATATTCCAAATAACATAGATCTTCTTTTGGGAGCAAAAGTATATAGCCAGATATTGTTGGAAGGAATTGTCAAAGACCAATCAGGCTCTTTTATTGCGCAAAATACCAAGCTTGGTTGGGTCTTATCTGGTCAGCTCATTAATGTCAACCATAGCGAATCAAATCAAGCATGTCATAATGTTATAGTCAGCTTACATACAACACAAGTAAGTGATAATGAACTAATTAAAAAATTCTGGGAGATTAAAGCTGAACCTAACTATAATTGTGAATTCAAGCAGCTCACTCCCGAAGAACAAAAATGTGAAGATTTGTTCATATCATCAACTAAATGTGATGAGTTTGGTCGCTATATTGTTCGCTTGCTTTTTAGATCAGATAAACGTAAATATATATACAAATGGTTATTCATATGAAGAGGCTTATAAGCGACTTGTATCATTAGAAAAACGTTTTAAGATGTAACAATAATGAAATTAAAAGACCTGTAGCTAAATTAATTATATTGCCGGTGTCGTCATAATTATATACCATAATAATTACTTTATAGTAGTAAGTTATTAAGTAAATGTTATTTGATGTTATAATACCCTGTTAACTTTCAGAGAAATTTGTTATACTATGTTTTTGTTCTTTCTCTTTCTTTGGAATCAGATAAAATATTTTATTCAGTGCATTGCGATGGTGGGCGGTTATAATTAATGTAACATCTTGTTATTTATGGACATATTATGACATGTCCATGGTGGGCGGTATGTTCAATGATGTATAAATTTAAATTATAAATAAATATTGTCATAGATATGCCAATAGATGGTGTTGTATAAAAACTATAAATAATTGAATGGCGATGTCAAGATTCGCTTACCAATATACTTAAGTTTTCAAATTCAAAGAAATAAATGTCTTTCTCACCGATATGTAAGTTTTATTTTAATACATTGCTGGATATTTTGGGGACGTTGAACACAGAACATAATATATATTATGTCAATTTTTTCTGTCATAGTCTCCCGTGGCGCATAATTGTTCGACTTATATTATAAAAAAAGTGGGCGACCACGGACGGCGCGTCGGTGTAAGACCACATGGAATATACGTGGAATATTATGTTTAAAGGCAAATGATAATGAGAACAAATAGTTAAGGTAACTAATAGCGCCATCCTTTCATCTACATACTTTTCCATTGACCACATTATAATTGATAATTTTTTTAATACTAAAATGGGTATACTAAGCTATACTTAAAAGGTAGACATATGCCACCGTGAATTTTTTTACCCATAAAAGAGGAACAATTCCACCATACATTTTTTTTATATATCTTAAAGGGATTAGCAGTGAGCAAGTGGCAGCGCTTTCATTCAATAATATTTAAACCAATGTTCGTAAAACATTTATGAATTATACATATAAATCTTCCTCGTGAATCACTTTGCCCATTGCTGAAGACCGTACCATTATCCGTGTGGAAGTTTTCCAGTTTATCGCGTTCTGCCAGGCAGACGCCGCGGGGGCCTTTGTTTTATAAATATGTAAGGAAGGATGTAAGGATTATAATCACTAGTATAGATACTATGTAGGAACCTATCTATTTAATGGATTCATCTAACCCGATGCAAACAGCTTTAGAGATAGACATGTCGTTGTCGGTTAGATCAGTTACGGTGCATTCTCGGCGGTACAAAGGATCGTAAGCAGTGCGGTTTTACCTTGTCTTTGTGCCTGTGTACCGATAACTCGACACGATGCAGTGCATCATCTGTTGTAGCTACTGCCGAGTGCGACGTGGTGAGTGTCCTTAACTGCCACAAATCGTTTCCCGCCGCCTGGCGACTGATACCTACAGACCGGCAGGATTGAACACTACAACGCTGCCCTAAAAAAAGTCGGGAAGAGGTCCGAACAATTTGTATCAACACATACTGTTTACGCAAGGCACACTGTCCACCTACTTCGTTCAGGGATAATATTTTTAGTCTATGACTAGGTTCAACACATTAGATTTTTATTCTATCTTTCTTTTAAGGCAGTCGGATAGATACGTAAGGACGGTGGAAAGGCTTATTGATTTAGGAGACATTGTTTTCCGAAAAAAATTTACTGAGTTAAAAAAATCATCGAAAATAGAGATGAAGATATGAAAAAATGTATGAAGATGATAAATATGTACGAAGATCAGTGTCGCGAATAAAAGTCGTTTAAGTCAATTAGCGTTTCAACCGTCGATATAATATGCAAAGTTCGTTTATATCGTGCGATTATACCAATGTTAGATAAGTAAATATTATTGTGCGTCACCCAAGGCCGTCGTGTGTTATTGCTAACGTGAGGCGGCGCGGGCGCTGGCCGGCGCGCGGCGTGCTCAGGACATGCGGAGGGCGTGTCGCGGCGCACGCGCCCGTATGCCACCGATGTCATCACTGGCTATAAATCATCGGCTCAACGACCACACATTTATTATTATAATTGTATACTATTATAATAATAAATGTGTATATTTTAGGGTTATCTTTATGTAGACAATACACCGGCACATCAAAGGGATTTCTGAGGTAACGCTGGTCGTCGCATACGGGACAGTCCCGGGATATATACATCACTAGACATCAGGTTGTATGTGCTATTGAAATGTTAAAATATGCGTGAAAATATACGCTAAAAGTCGAAATATTCATAAATATTAGTCATTGTAGTAAGGGTGCTGTAAGTAGCATTACTTGGTAAATAAATAAATTATCAAACCACAAAATCATTGATAGATTTAAAGTTTTTATTTAACCGACTCCAAAGGAGTTTGGTTATATTTTATCGTATGTTAGTTTGTTTGTCGTGTGTTTAGGAGTAATTTTTGGCTCGCGGTTCGATTTCAATAATTATTTTCTCATTAAATTTCGTAAAGCTTTCAAAAGGTTATACTTACTTATTTTAAATACAATAGTATAAGAAATTGGACTTAGAAAATGCAGAGAGAAACTCTTCAACCAAATACTTATAATTTTCATTTTTCTTTTAGTGTTGGGTTTAATATAGCTTTAACATGCTATCTAATAAGAATATTTTGTTTGACTTTGAACTTTGAAGTTGTGGAACTCCTCATAATTCAATAAGTGTGAATGATTCTTGATTATTGACTTCAATTACATGTGTTTCATAACTAACAAAAATGAACCACTGCAATCCAAAAAAATAATTGAACTTTGTATACAGTTTAATAAGAAATTATTAATTAAAACACAAATAATGTTATATGGTTTTCAATTCGTGTATTTATATTTATAAAATAAAATAAAATTTATTCATCACGTAAACGAAGATAGTTGCACTTATGATAAGTTAAGGTACATGAGAATATTTAATTATTATTTAAATAAAGTCGCTTATATAGCTAAATACATTTTATATTGATATAGAATAAATGAAAGACTATGAAGTAAAGAAAAAAACAGCTCGGGCTGGCAGGAAAGAAGAAAGAGAGATGTACATAATCTTAATAAACATAAAGGGAGGAACGCGTCGCGATCCTCACCGGAGAGGACGATAAAAGCTCTAACCTAGCTAACCTACCAGCCTTGCACTAGCTTCCTAAGCGATGACTGCCCGAAGATGAAAGGCAGAAAGAAACTCCGGGCTATTTTTTTTTTACAATAGTTCATTAAATCTTTTGTTTATTTTTTTGTTCAAGTCTTTTGTATACAAAGTCTGATTAGTTATATAAGCTAATGCACGCACATCACCGTTAAAATGGGGAGATAATCCAATTAAAAGGATTTAACAAATACTCGACGATTAAAAGAAAAAAAAAAACAATAATAAAAGAACATCACGCATTTTATCCCCGAAGGGGTATGCAGAGGCGCAACTAGGGCACCCACTTTTCGCCAAGTATGTTCCGTCCCATGATGTGATAGGGGGCGAGCCTATCGCCATATCGGGCACAAATTCCAGACTCCGGGCTGATACTGAGCATAAAAACCCAAATATCAATTTGCCCGACCCGGGATTCGAACCTAGGACCTCAGAGCGCTATAGTACCGGACGTGCAATACAACTACGCCACCGAGGCAGTCTATATATAACTATGATATAATAAAAGAACACCCATATATAACTATGATACAGTGTACAGTGTGCATACGTCTACGTTTACAAACATAATCCTGTAGTTGTATTTCTTAATAGTATTTTTTTCATAGATCTCTGTCATATTAATATAAATTATAAATTTACAGGCTAGCGCAACAAAATGTTCGTTCGGTCGGTATATGCACATCAAATAGTTTTTGAGGGTACGGCCCTAGTTTAAATTGCATAATATATACAGAAACAATGTTCAATTTAATTATTACTACGATAATTAGTAGGATGAAAATACTCTTTCTATATCAACTGACTGGACAGGACGTGAAACTGTTTATTTCGCGGGGAAAAAATTCGTTATCGCCACCGTCACTCGGGGGGCCAGTGAAACGGTTATGTTAGTTTCACCGCTCTTTCGACCTAATGTCGACGCTCGGGAGTATAGCATCATATGCGAAACAAAAAGAGCGAACATTGGACCGAGTCCCTAACCCCTATATACCAAACCCGCGGTGGTCTTCTTCGGCGCATACAGGACGGCCACAGGGTATCTTGTTGCACTGAGATAGGTGCGCAAAACCATCTCTGCGCGATACCGCATTGTGGCACCTCGCTAATTAAGGGGGGCTTAGATGCCCCACGGACGAAGCGACGATAGCCTAGTTGGGTATAGAACGGACTGCCGAGACGAATGTCCGCAGGTTCAAAACCCAAAGGCACACACCTCTGATTTTTCTAAAAAAATATGTGTGTATTCTTTGTGAATTATCGCGTGCTTCAACGCTGAAGGAAAAAATCGGAATTAATATTTGTATTTTCAATTTTTATATCTAAGAATTGTGATGACATGTATTACTGCATCCACAATGTCTAATGTATGCGCCGGTTGTCGCCATAAAATAGCTAATCCAGATTTTCTTAAATGTCATCTATGCCTGCTCACATATGATATACTATGCGCCAATATTTCGCAAAAGATTTTTCCGCTATGTCCAAAGAGCAAAAAATGCACATGGAAATCTCCGGCATGTCGCAGCAAGCAGCCTAAAACTAGCTGCATCGACACCCCTCTAAGGCCACCTCCTAGATGCAACAACAATAATAAATCTACAGGGCAAAAGACCCTTTCCAATCAATAAAAAGTATTGGAGAGGACATACAAAGCATTAAAGAATCCATGGAATTTATCAACCACAAATTTGAAGCACTAAAGACGGAATGTACTACCAACTCTAAAAAGATTCAAGACCTTGTGGTTGAGAATGAAGGACTTTTGTCTACGATACGGACTTTAACTGCACGCGTAAACCAAATTGAACAACTCAGTAGATCAGCAAACCTGGAAATTCAATGTGTACCAGGATCAAGATCTGAAAACGTCTTTAAGATTGTGGAGCAACTTGGAAGGACCGTAAAATGTAACATTTCCGAGAATGACATTCAGTATTGTTCCCGCATTGCAAAAAAGACATCGGATACTTCGCGCCCTCGTTCCATACTGTTAAAATTAAATAGCACACGACTTCGGGACGCTCTACTAGCTGCCGTTATCAAATACAATCGCAGCAATCCAACAGAGAAACTACAAACAAGAGATCTAGGTATTGGAGGATCAAAATCATTGCCGGTATTTGGCTCGGAACATCACCCCTCAGAAATGAAATCCCTCCACGCGGCAGCTAGACAGAAAGTTAAGGAACTTCAGTATAAATATGTGTGGACTCGCGCTGGAAGAATCTACATGCGGATCTACATCTACGTTAAGGACAAGGAACCCTCGATAGGCTTACTTAGCTCAATTATTATGCTTAATTGTTTATGATTCAATTACTCTTGTTGGATTACTCAATTATGAGGTTCGATAACTTGAAAATCTTTACCAGAATGTACGAGGATTAAATACTAAAATGAATGACTTGTATCTGAATATTTTAGGTAATGATTTTGATATAATTTGCTTATCAGAAACTTGGCTTAAATCGTACGTTTCTAATAATGAACTAATTGATGAACGTTATATAGTTCATAGGCGTGATAGGGAATCCTGTAGCTTACAACGAAAAAAAATGGAGGTGGTGCATTAGTTGCTGTCTCGCGGAAGTTTAATTCAAGACGCTTACATGGCTTAGAGAGTGGGTGTGAGGATTTGTGGATTAGTGTCGATAAAAAACTCAAATATCAAATAATGATAAGCTCTACTTATGTTGTGTCTACCTCCCTCCTCCTCTACATAGTAACATATTGAATAACTTTATTGATAATGTAAATAGAATATTGGAAACGCCATACCAGATTGTTATTATTGGTGATTTTAATTTAAGCTGTATAGAATAGCATACGGAGGACCAGCTTAACCATCCTAGTCCGAAAATCCATAATAGTACATTGGCCAGAGAATTACTTAATTTTATGGCGCTTAATAACCTTACTCAATACAATACCGTTGCCAATGATAGAGGACGCATCTTGGACTTAGTGCTGAGCAATTCAACTACTGACAATAATATTATCGTCTCTCCTAGCAGAGTTTATTTAAGTTTAATAGATCCTTCACACCCCCCACTGTCTTCTAATATAGTATTAAAGCAAGTCCGCAGTAATGATACAACGAGGTTTAATTTTTACAAAGCTGATTATACAAATATTATCACAGAGCTTGAAGACGTGAACTGGGAACATGAATTTCGGAATAGTGACTCTGTTGACTCCATTAAATTTGAACCTAAATATAAAACTAGAAATACCGAATACCCGGTGTGGTATACCAAATCCTTAGTAAGAATGTTAGGTGAAAGAAATAAATACTGGTCCAAAGTAAAAAAATATCATAACCCATTAGATACTGTCAGTTACGAAATACTCAAGGAAAGGTGTAAAAAACTTATAAAGAATTGTTATAAAAACTACATGGAACTATTAGAGCAATCAGTCAAAAATAATCCTAAATTATTATGGTCCTTTATCAAACATAAACGTAAAAAATCAGGTTCTTATCCTAATCCAATGTATCACATCGACCAAATAGCTTCAAGCGGCCTGCATACATGTTCTTTCTTTGCAGAGCACTTTTCATCGATGTACCTTGAAACAAATAACAATATTGCAGATGATAATGATAATAACAATAATACTCCCGCTAGTCCTAATTTACTATATTTAAGTCCGGTTACATTTCAAGATAACGCGGTGTACAAAGCACTTAAGTCTCTCAATCCTCAAAAAGGTGCTGGATTTGACATTATCCCTGCAATATTTGCAAACATATGTCCTTAAGTATTACCTCATCCTTTGACTAAAATATTCAACAAATCATTTACAACAGGTATATTTCCCAGTATCTGGAAACACTCATTAATTGTTCCAATACATAAAACAGGTAGGGCTATCTTGTAAAAAACTATCGCCCTATATCAATCCTTCCTGTTTTTGGCAAAATATTCGAAACACTCTTGTGCCCTATTATATCCTGGCATGTCAAGCATCTTATTTCTGGTAACCAACATGGCTTTATGAAATCCAGGTCAACTGTGACAAACCTATTGCTGTACCATGATGATCTTGTGCATGCCGTTGACAACCGTGTTCCTGTTGACGCAATCTACACGGATTTCTCAAAAGCGTTTGACATAGTTGATCACGACTTACTTTTGAAAAATTATCTTTTGTTGGTATTTCTGGCAACTTGTTGAATTGCTTTGAGTCATATTTAAAAAACCGTAGCTCAATAGTGGTGGCACATAGGTTTTCTTCCTCTCCATTTATTGCCAAGTCGGGAGTCCCTCAGGGTTCTCATTTGGGTTCAATATTATTCAACATTTTTATTAATGACATCAAAAACTGTTTTACAAATTCTAAGTTCCATCTCTTTGCTGATGATCTCAAGATTGTAACATCCATTCACTCTACTCAAGACATCATCAGACTACAACAACATTTGAACAGGTTGGCATTGCGGTGTGATACAAACAGGATGAAATTGAATATTGAGAAATGTCACCATATAAGTTTTACAATGAATAAAATATGTCTTCCCCACATGTATCATATAAATAATCAACCATTAAAACAAGTAGACAGTGTTAAGGGCTTAGGAGTAACTTTTGATACCAAACTCAAATTTAACAAACACATTGATGCTATTGTAACGAACAGTTTAAAGTACTGGGTTTTATCATAAGAAGCTGTAGGGAATTCAGAGACCCTACAACCAAAATACATATTTCCAAATCTTTAGTTAGACCTGGTTTAGAGTACTGCAGTCCTCTATGGAGTCCACATTACGATATATAGGTCAAAAATTTGAACGGGTGCAGAAAAGATTTCTATGGCATCACTGCTACAATAGTCAACTTGCCAAAAGACTTCCTAGATATGAAGACCGACTTAAACACTTTATGTTGAGCACTTTACAGAATCGTCGATTTTTATTGGATAGAAAGTTTTGTATTAATGTCCCAGTAAAACTTCCCAGATTTAATAAGTATGCTTCGTTTCACGTGCGCTACTCTTCTACGAATTTGGGTTCTAATTGTCCTGTTAACAGACTGTGTAGAAATTATAACTTATTGCATAAATCTAGTAACATTGACATATTTTTCCAAAGTAAAATGAAATTTCGGAACGCCATTTTAGAACTCCAATCACAATCCTTACCTTAATTTTATTGTTAATATTTTACATTAAATTTACATGTATCTAATATTAGTCACCTCTCTATTTTAACATAGTCTAATTAGGATTGTAAATTTTACCTTTTTTTTCGTTATCTTCAAAATTATAATTTAATGTAAAATTTAAGTGTGTGATTAATTTCTCGCACTATACCCATTGTTTATTTTGTTTTGTATTATTTTGTCAAGTTGTTTTTGTTCCAATACATGCTGTGTACGCCTAGTATTGTATCGACATTTAGCTTTAGATTACCATTAACGTTGTTATTGTAATGAATTATGTGTTAATGCACGTTACGTTGGCGTTACTAAATAAATAAATAAAACATCGTAAGGAAACCTGCATACCCGAGAAATTCTTTATAAGAATTTCGAGGGTGTGTGAAGTCTACCAATCCATATTAGGCCAGCGTGGTGGACTAAGGCCTAATCCCTCTCAGTAGTAGAGAAGGCCCGTGCCCAGCAGTGGGACAGTATTATAATACAGTGCTGATATTATTATTATTATTATAAGATGCCCCCCTACGTCCACCTCGGAGTCGCTGTAGGCGAGCGAGCAGCCCCCCACTGCTCGCCATGCGATTCCCTCTAAGCTCCAATTAGTCGCCTTTTACGACAGGTAGAGGATGTCGTGGCGGAATTCTCTAGATGCCGCCGAGCCACAGGACACGAGGTGCCAGTCAGTCGTCTGCCCGACGCTTCCTTCGTCTCCTCTAGCTGCGGGCGGGATCTTCCTGCTCACGATACCGCCTGAAACAAGAATTCGAAACTTAGCGCCATTTTTGCAGAAACCCCTTCATGCAGAATTTACACCACGCAAGCATTGCATCGCGTGTGATCATGTTAAACCTATGGGTTCAAATTGCGGGTTCCCTCATGTGGCTTTTATTAAAATTATATTTAGTGAAGTAGAAAATCAATAAAACAAAACACTTTCAGTCCCTCCGTTTTAATGCCTAATAAAGGACATGTGCGGGATCTGAACGTATTGGGAACAATCCTCTGGTCGTGGGCCAAATTTTTAATATCTACTTGAAAACCTTGAGGCTACATAAAAACATTTTATCTAGCTTAACTAGCAATTTTAATTAGGCACTGTTAAGTTATAAATTGTATTATGCCAAGACGTTTTTGTTGTTTGCCGCTAGAGGCGCTTATGTTAATTTTTATTATCTATGTTCTGCGTTTTAAAAAAATCTATTCTGTCTGTGGTTCGTTTCAATAAAAATGTGCATTTGCTATAGCATAATTCTTACTTTAATCCCTTAAAAATAACCAAAACCCATTAGGCACCGTCTCCAAAATTGGTATCCAGTATATACCTGTTATGTGAAATTATTTTTTGGTTATGAATGGTTTTAGAAGGCGGTTTAATTTTTTGTTAAAATGATTTTATTTTTTGCTTTTTCGTGTTAGTAAAAAATAGACTGACTCGAGAGCGTAGTTGTGTTTCGAAACATCGCACCTTTTCTCCTTTTCAGCCTACCCCTGAATAGAAGAAAAGGTGTGATGTTGTATATATACGTATGTAGGTAAGAGGTAGACTCAACCAAAACTCTATACCAAAACACAATTGATGTCTTTCACACACAGTACGACTATCGTGCTGAAATGTTACGCCTCTGCCTACCCCTGACAAGAGGAAAAGGTGTTATGTTATGTGTATAAATATGTAAAAAGTAGACTCAACCAAACTCAACGCAAAAACATAACTAAAAACGTCACAAAAAAGCAAAATTCGCGATATTGTTTACTTGGACGACGTGATCATTCTAGTTTTTTTATTTTTAAAACCAAACTACAGAAGCGCTTTTGAAAAAAAATCTATAGGACCAATCTGGAGGTATACTCTTTCGAATAAAAAAAGAAGTTTCCAAATCTGTCTATAAATGAGCGAGTTCCGAGGCAACATTAAAAAAAATACATTGAAGTAGCACCTCTGTCTACCTAAGGAAAGGATGTTCTATTGTTCTCAATTCTTAGTTAATTTTGCCTTAAGCATACACCGTGATGAGAATCAAGTCTGATGGGTACCTAGTTGACAGTTGGTATTCGACGAACGACGTCGCCAGCTGTTCCGATGTAGACCAGGCTGTATCACCTGCACATTTTGCTATAAAAGCCATGCCTCCAACCTATGACGAGGCGCTGGAATGACTTGTGAAATGACTTGTGGAATGACTCAACACAAATGCATGTAATCAATCACTAATCTCTACTATGATTCGGCATAAAACATCGCTGCGTATTGTATGCGCAGGCGCGGCCACAGCTGCGGGTATAAAACCTGTCAAGGCGCGAGACCACAGTGCACAGCACTTCGCGGCCGTATCACTACCCACCACTATCCAACATCACTACAGCCATGGCACTCCAAATTAACACTCTGTTAACGGTGCTGACGCTGGTGGCGCTGGCCGCAGCAGGAGCGCGCGCCAATGACGCCCCGGTCGACAGTGACCTGCTTCAGGCATTCTTGGTGAGCGCAAATGATTCTATCCTCGTCATGTCTAAGGCGAGGACGACATGCACCCTGATTCTACGATCCGTATTCGGTAGTGATCTAAAAATTTGTATTTTGAAAATTTAAAGGCTAGGGGTTCAGGCCCTGTAGCGTGAAAGTCAAGTAACGCCACCGGCTGGTGGTAGGATGTTTGTTACCACCTATATAGCGACCACTGTACGCAAGGCGTAAATCCCTCTGTTCTGACTCTTTAAGGGTGTTAACCTTCGCGCGATCAACCTTTGTTTATTATCTGGTCTCGAACAAACCGGCATAATTGTGATGACTGGTGAGAGATAATTATAATCTCTCGTGAGTCAATATTTTTTTCACGCGCTTTCAACTGCAGTGGAGTCAAATTGCAATGCCATGTCCGATAAATATAAAAAAATGTCAACAGTTTACATAACTTTTACTTCATAGGTGCACAGGCATGGAGACCGTACTCCCGTGGAAACCTCGTTGGAGCTCAGCTCCCACATCGAGGAGCTCCGGGAAGCCACCGAGCCTTACGGTTTCGGTCAGCTCACCAACGTACGTACCGCGCCTTTTATTTCATTATGTGTGGTGTCGACAACATCAATCACCAATTATATTATAATATTACAAAATTTCTCTTTCCCTTGTTACAGACGGGCAAGCAGACCGCATATCGACTCGGCCAGTCCATTCGCAAACGTTACGGCGAACTTATTTCTGCACATTATAACCGCTCTGAGATTTACATTCGCTCGACGGCTTCGACGCGCGCCAAGATGACCGTACTCACCGCCATGGCGGCCGTGTACCCCACCGGGGACGACAACTGGAGCGACTCTCTCCCCTGGCAGCCCACGCCCTACACCACGGTGCCTGCTAGATACGATCCTGTAAGTGATTCCAGTGATATTTATAATAAAAACAACCGACAGCCGCGCAAGTGCGTCACGTGATGATAAGTGAGTACCACGGCTCACAATGCGCCGTAATCCCAGAGGAATCATTTCGCGACAAAAGGGTATTTAATCGAGTCACGAGAATACGCATAACAGACTTTAAGACGTGACAAGCGTTACACTTACATATTTATGTATAGGCATATAAATCGCGGCTACCGTCCATTGTTACAGAACCTCGCCTTGCTGAATTGCCCTACATTCATCGACTTCTACACCGGCAAGTATCAGTCGGCCTCGCCGGCGATGGAGCCCTACACGGATGTACTGAACCAGTGGTCGAAGTTGCTCGGCTTTAACATCACGGCGCAGCCGGTGCAGACGTACGGCGTGTACGATGTTTACACCAGCCAGGTGAGGGTTTACACATACCACTTAGATGATGATTACAATAGTGCCAATTCCGGTTCTGCTCTATATGAATTATCCTCAAAATAATACTGGCTACTGCAGTAGTAGTAAAAAAAAGGCCAGTAGAAGTGAATAGAGTAAGTAATTTTAAGAGATGCTAACTCTTAATATTTGTATTACAGTAGGCGATATACTGTCTCCGAAAACCTAGAATTGCCTGAGACAATTTATAAATAGATAGGAAAAGCTAAGCCCACAGCCAAAAAACGCATCTCTGCCTGAATCCGGTGTCGATGTGACGTAACCTCGGCTTGGATTAAATATATATCCATATTTATACCCTATATCGGGTATATATTTATTTAAAATTATATGGGGTGTAAGTGTAACAATAATTATAATTAATCAATTTACGTCGACAATAACAAAAGTGTGCCCACGCGTCACGCTCGCGCACGCGTCCTCCCTTGAATACAGCCGGCTCGGCACTGCGGGAGCGCAGGACGCCGCGCCGTCCTGGACGCAGCCCGCAGGCGCGGTGCGGTAAAGGGGTTCGCGGGGCTGATGAATTCGGTGGCGAAACAACGGACCCAGCTATAGGGCGCGCTATACCTAGGCTTACCATAATTACGAGGAGCCAAACCGGGACGCAGAAGAGAAAGAGGCTCATTTTCATTTTGCTGCAGTCGGTATCACTCGTTCTCGCTCGCTTTTGTTTCGTCTTTGGCGCGGGTGGCACGGGCGGCGCGGCGGGGGAATGATTGATTGGTTGGGGTGTCGGTGCTGTTCAAGTTTGACCGGGACGCCGGGACAGGGATCTCAAACCGGGACGTATGGTAAAGCTGGAGCTAAAGAGTATGTTTGTTTGTTTAAACGCACCAATCTCAGGAACTACTAGTTCGAATTAAAAAATGATTTTAGTACCGGATAGGAAGTTTATCAAAGAATGCTATAGGCTATATAACATCTCGCTATGACCAATAGGAGCAGGGCACAAATATAAAATGTTGCGAAAACAGGGACAATATTCCTTTTGAGAGATACCGTTACGTGTACTGCATAATCGATTAAACTTATACAAAAATTAGCTATAAAGAAATTGTTCCTCTTAAAAAGTTCTAAAGAATATATTTTACAACAAAGTCCCCCACACCTGGCGGCTGGCTGCCTATCTGAACACGATAAACTCAAAACTATATAACGAATTTCGATGTAATTTGGTATGGAGATCAAACTATCTCTATATGTAACTATCTCTATTTTCCTAGGATAAAAAGTAGCTTATGTAAGGACATGTAGCGGGACTTTTATCCAAGAAGACTACTTAACGAGGGCGAAGCCGCGAGCAATAACAGGTTCTATATATATTGTATAATCTATCGTACAAATACTTATATAAAGTATACTTTTTTTAATGTTTTGAATGTCGAGACGAGTTTGCCGTTCGCTTTATGGTAAGCGATACGACCGCCCATAAACAGTAGAAACACCATCCAAAACCTTGAATTACAATCCAAAACCTTGAATTACAAAGGATTATTTGGGATTTCACTGCGCTCGCCATCCTGAGACATAACATGTTAAATCTTATTATGTCCAGCAGTTACACTGGCTAGAATATCCTTTAAACCGAAACTCATAGGTGACTACACACTGCTTGATGGCAGAATTAGACATTGCGGTGGTACCTACCCAGGCAGACTCTCACATACGAGAGACCTACCACAAGTAAAACATTATATAAACCTTCTATTGTTACCTTCAACAGCGTGATTGGTGCTAATAGCTGACATTCACAGATCAGCCTCGGAGTGCCTCTGGGCGATGAGCTGCAGGCGCTGTTGCCGAGTATCAGGGACGCCGCTGGGGAAGCCATTGATATCTTATTCGGTGATGACGACAACGTGGTGCTGCAAGCCGGTGAGAGGTCGCCTCCTCCCCTCCTTCCTGCCTCTTTCCTCCCGTACTCTATAATGTACTACAACGAAGGATTTTTTAAATTAGTATTTTCAACGTTTGGACTATCGAGCTAACTGTAGTCCTTTGATCGAGTTTCAGTGTCCCGAGTTGTCGTAATGAGGATGACATCTGTCTACAGCAATAATGTATTCTCAGGTGTGATGCTGAAGGACGTCGTCACGGCGATGAGCTCGACGGTCAACGGCGAGGTGTCGCAGCCGCTGCACGTCTACTCCGGGCATGACTACAATGTGTACTCAGTGATGGCGGCCGCGCGCGTGACGCCGCGCCAAGGTGTCCCGCCGTACGGGGCCGTATTCGCGCTGGAACTGCGAAAGCGCACCAACAATGGAGCCTATGGCGTGTTGGTGAGTGCTATAGCAGTGGATGGTGTCACTGCCATGTACACAGGTTAATATTATGTCACAAGTTGTTGTTGTGTCGCAGCCGGTGTACCAGAGCTCGCCGGACGCCGAGTTGATGTACCTGCAGGTGGAGGGGTGCAGCGCGCTGCTGTGTCCGCTCGACGAGTTTGTCTCCATCACGGCGCCCTTCGTAATGGACGAGGACACGTGGCGCGAGAAGTGTGGCTACACCGACGACCTGGTCATCGATGATTCTATTATCGCCTGAAGACAGAACTCACTGACACCACCACACCTGGTTATTGAATTGAATATAAAAACGGTACAAAATACTAAAGCCAAACTCCTAAAACAAACACTTCCGTATTATTTATACAGAAATTATGAAATATAATATAATCTAGAGCTCAGACGTTTGAGAGCGAGATTAGACAATATTATCTAAATATATTATAATACGAGGAGTTTGACCTGGGTCAATAATCTTCTTTATATATTAGTTTTATTGGTTTTATATAATTCACCTGCGTTTCTCATCTGTGTTACAATATGTATATTCAATATTTAAAAATAAAATAAACCGGGTGTCTACGCACCAGCACTATCATATTATGACGTTTGATTTCTATTGCCAACAAAAAACGGCCATACGACGGTGAGCGCCATGACTGTCTAAACAGCAACGCCAATCAGATCTTCATTCTACAGAGTACAAACCACTGCAGCGTGCAAGGCACTGCACCTACATTTCACTTGTCACAGTTTTCGATCAACAATAACAATTCATATACAGCAATGAGATTTTAAATCAAATGAGTGTTTTCTAACAAGTTGATTTCGAAATCTTAAATCTGAGACCTATAAAGGCTGAAAAAGAAGAAGACTGTCTTTTGCATAACGTGCGCGCACGCGCAGTGTAACAGTAACAAAAAACCTTATACCTTGCTCCTTGGATATAGTAAAAAAAAACACAATTAAGTATTGAAACAGGAAATCAATTATTTGGTAAACCTCGTATCAAATAAAATTAATTTGTTTGATACGAGGAGTTCTTTCTTTCCTATCCAAGGTGCTTGAGGCCTGTGCTCACAAGCAACTATCTGAGCACTTGCACCGAAACAACCAGTTGTGCCCACTCCAGTCTGGCTTCAGGCCTGGCCGTAGCACTATTACCGCGCTCCTCAAAGTGACTGGCGATATTAGGACGGGCATGGAGGATTCCAAAGTCACTGTTTTGGCTTTGGTCGATTTCTCGAACGCCTTTAACACGTTCACTGCGAACACATTATATGTAAACTTTAAACTGGTGCGTTATGGGGTAGTTCTGACCCAAACAGGACTTATTTTCAGTGCGTCGTGTTATAATTTGATATTATTCAATATCAATTTGTGTGACAATTATATGAATATATAAAAGGCCCTTTTACTTAAACATTTTACTTGAGAGAGACATAGATAACAATAAATTTTACATCGGGAATAGACACAATGAAATTAGTGACAATGTCACTAGATGGCGTTATAATGGTTTGTATTTAACTATTTATTATCACGTCGTGAGGTCAAATTAACCTCTCCTAAACTTCTGGATATAAATATTTTTTATTACTGTTAGGTACACAGTACCGAGTTTTTTGCATTCAGGAATGCTAGTTCGACATCCTGGCAACTTACAACTAGCAGCGCCTTTAGCTCGCATCTTTAGTTTGTGCTAAACAGAGGGTACAATTTGTGGTGTCATATTGACCCCACAACGCACTGAAACTATCGAAATACTAGTGGGAAACACTAATATTTATACTTCCAAGCGGTAGGTATTGAAATAAAATACTCATTTACAATTAATAACTGTATTTTAAAAAAAGGTATTATTTTTATGCTCTATGTTAAAACACGGTAAACATAAATGTTTGTTGCATTGTCTGCAAATAGTAGGAACTTTCTTCACCTTTTTGCCGGCTTCAATACTAGAAAGCGTTAATCTTAGATTATTGTAACAACCAGTACATCTCCTTCTCTTGTCTTTTTTCTCAAGGATTTGATTGGTCGTACCTCGTTTTTTATTGACAGCTGTAAATAACAGAACATGCATAGTACATAGCCCCACATCCACATGCTATAAAACGGTTTTAGTTTCAGCTGCAAAACCAAGGTCAGTAGTGAATATTATTATAGTCAAACTCAAACTCCTAGTGTAGAGTAGCGTAGCATAGCATAGCTAATGCTTCAATATTTTTACGTATTTTTTTTCACTTAGTTTAGAGAGCGACGTGACGGCCTCCCCTACATTGCACAGCGCATCACTAATGGCGCGGGCGCACCATCCAGTGCGGGTGTGGGGTGCAGAGGGTGGGGGTCATACTGACCACACGCCGCACTGGAGAGAAATATTTATCGTTAGGTGCGGGAGAGGTCAATTTGACCCATGATTGTATTTAATATTCTAAAGTGTTCCTATTGAAGTAGGAAATAGCTTAGTTTACTTGTCTTTTTCTTTCAATAAGAATTCTTAAAGTTATGTCTTCCGCACCAGGTGAACAAGAACTAATTAATTCGCCGCACAGGATGTAAGTTAAACATGGGTCAATAAGACCTCACAGCGCAGTGAACGTGTTAATACAGTCAATCATGACATCCTTCTTGCGAACCACTCTCACTTTTGATTTCGACCACGGCACTGGATTGGTTCTCATCTTATCTTCAGGGACGCCAACAGTTGGTGAGCCTGGGCGATTCTTCGCCTAGCGGGTGCGATATAGACTGTGGCGTCGCTCAAGGCAGCATACTTTCCCCGTTACTTTTCATAAACCTCATAACTCAATATCTTCATTGTACGTATCATCTGTATGCCGATGACTTGCAGATTTATTCTCAGGAGCAAGTTGATTATGTATCCGCATCTGTAGACAGGATAAATAAGGACTTAACTTATATTAAAAATTGGTCCGACAATTTCGGCCTTTCGGTAAACCCCCGGTAAAACTGTCAGGCCATTATTGTAGGCAGTTCAAGGCTTTTACACAGGTTGGATATTTCATCTATTCCCTCTGTTATATTCAAAGGCTCCGTCATTCGTTGGTGCTCGAGCGTTAAGGATCTCGGATTACACATCGACTCCAACTTGAGCTGGGGGCCCCAGGTAACATCTGCCTGTCGGAAGGTCACCGGTACTCTTCGCGCTCTATTTCGTTTGAAGAAATTCCTTCCACCAAATACCAAAACTATGCTAGTGTATGCCTTAATCATTCCTATAATTGACTATGGTGACGTGTGCTATTTTGATCTGAATGCAGATCATCTTAACAAACTGGACCGCCTTCTTAATAACTGCATTCGATCCGTGTACAATCTTCGTCAATATGACCACATCCCCACCTATCGACAACAACTAAAATGGCTGCCTATACGCCAGCGCCGGTCATTGCACGCCCTTACTACTCTTTTTTCTCTACTTACATCAACTACCCCTTCTAGTGTTTATCTTCTAATTTCCAATATCTGTGTTATACTCATGACAGGAACCTTCGCTCTTCTAACAATCTTTTTCTCACCCCCTCATACATCTAACTTCATTCATTCTTCTTTCTCCATTCAATCAATACTTTTATGGAATTCACTCCGTATCGAAATCAGAAGGCCAACTACGCGGTTGGCATTTAAAATGATAGTCAGAGAACTGCTGTTGGTTAGAATGAAAGAACCACCACTATGATTTACAGTTTATTATATATTGAGTATATATTTATATATTTATCTTATTCAAATATGTGTATATTTCACCATTAACATATGCACCTACATTGTTTATCTCTGCACCACCTTAAGGGCGATTAGTAGAAACTGCCTTTGGCATTAAGTCCGCTTATATACTTAAATGAAATGTTAATAAATACATAAATAAATGTTCTCTATGGAGTCGTTGTGCCAAGTGATCATAATTGCTCTCATCTCAAGGTTAGATAAAAGTATTTGAACCAATACAATGTCAAAGCCTTGGCAAGGTCAAGAAAGACTCCCAAGCGACATTTCCCATGATCCAAGTCTTTTGACACTGCATCCACCAAGGAAAAAACGGCGCCCTCAGTAGACTTTTTGCAGATAAACCCAAATTGATTATCAGAGAGTAAGTTGTATTTGTCAAGGGACGATATGAGTTGTTTGTTGACAACCTTCTCCAAAAGTTTTCCAAAAATATTTTATGGTGAAATGAGCTTGTAATTATTTGGATTATGAATTAGGGTGACGACAGCTAGTTTCCAGATTTTGGGAACGACCCCGTTTATATAGCTCAGGTTGAAAATATATGTTAGTGGGACGAGAACATAGTTTTAATTAATCTATATCTATACTATTATATAAAGCTGAAGAGTTTGTTTGTTTGTTTGTTTGTTTGTTTGTTTGTTTGAACGCGCTAATCTCAGGAACTACCGGTCCAAACTGAAAAATTCTTTTTGCGTTGGATAGCCCTATGTTCGTAGAGTGCTATAGGCTATATATCATCACGCTATACCCAATAGGAGCGGAGCAGTAATGCCTAATCTCAGGAACTACCGGTCCGAACTGAAAAATTCTTTTTGCGTTGAATAGCCCTTTGTTCGTGGAGTGCTATAGGCTATATATCATCACGCTATACCCAATAGGAGCGGAGCAGTAATGCCTAATCTCAGGAACTACCGGTCCGAACTGAAAAATTCTTTTGCGTTGGATAGTCCTTTGTTCGTGGAGTGCTATAGGCTATATATCATCACGCTATACCCAATAGGAGCGGAGCAGTAATGGCTAATCTCAGGAACTACCAGTCCAAACTGAAAAATTCTTTTTGCGTTGGATAGCCTTTTGTTCGTGGAGTGCTATAGGCTATATATCATCACGCTATACCCAATAGGAGCAGAGCAGTAATGGCTAATCTCAGGAACTACCGGTTCGAACTGAAAAAATATTTTTGTGTTGGATAGCCCTTTATTCGTGGAGTGCTATAGGCTATATATCATCACGCTATACCCAATAGGAGCGGAGCAGTAATGGCTAATCTCTGGAACTACCGGTCCAAATTGAAAAAATCTTTTTGCGTTGGATAGCCCTTTGTTCATGGAGTGCTCTAGGCTATATATCATCACGCTATACCCAATAGGAGCGGAGCAGTAATGGCTAATCTTAGGAACTACCGGTCCAAACTGAAAAATTCTTTTTGCGTTGGATAGCCTTTTGTTCGTGGAGTGCTATAGGCTATATATCATCACGCTATGACCAATAGGAGCGGAGCAGTAATGGCTAATCTCAGGAACTATCAGATCGAACTGAAAAATTCTTTTTGTGTTGGATAGCACTTTATTTTTGAAATGCTATAGGCTATATATCATCAAGCTATGACCAATAGCAGCAAAGCAGTAATGAAACATGTTGCAAAAACGGGGAAAATTGATTGGTTTTGAGAGCTTCCGTTGCGTGCGCTGCGTAAACAGTTACAGTTATGCAACAATGATGTATGACGGGATTGTTCCTCTTAAAAAGTTCTACAAAAATATATTATAAAACAAAGTCCCCCGCTGCATCCGACTGCCTGAACGTGTTAAACTCAAAAACTACCCAACATATTAAGATGAAATTTGGTATGGAGACAGTTTAAGACCCTGGGAAGAACATAGGCTCCCGGGAAAATACATAGCGTGACTTTTATAACGGAATACTTTAGCCCGAAAAACTTTGTAACGCGGGCGGAGCCGCGGGCAAAAGCTAGTTTCAAAATAAAAGGAGTGAAACCATCCAGTCCTGGGGCGCTATCAGTTTTGAGATTATCTATCTATTTACCAATCTCAAAGGAATCTGTAGGTTTTTAAAGGAAGGAGTGTTTAGAAGAAACAATTTATTTGTATTTGGAAATATTGTGTTTTCTAAAGTATGCAAGACGTTAAGGATTTTTCAGCAAGTCGTTTTCCTACATCGGTAAAATAGTCATTGCAAATATTATAAAAATGCATGGGATTTTCTTTAATAGTAGTAAATTGGTTAGGGACAGACAGTACAAGAAATAGGAATATTGCACATGTGTTATATTTTTATTGTTTTCCACATTTTTTTTGGATTACTTTTATTGTCTAGAATAGTTTTGCTTTCCTACTCAGCTTTGAGTCGCTGTTGTAGTGTAAAAAGAAAATTCCGATATCTTTTGTAATAAAATTGGTTTATATCATTGTCATGCTTCTTTCTAGTTGCAATGTGAAGTTGGTCTCAATTTTTTGACAGCGAATGAGATCCGGGGTGATCCAAGGCTTAATATTGTGATTAGCATGTTTAATAAGAATTTGCTTAGTGTTACGAGTGATGACAGCGATCAATTGTTCAATGAAACTTTCAGCTGCCAGATTATCAACGTTCATCTCTAATATTTCTGCCCAGTCGTTTTCCCGTTGTTATGAACTCACATAAGTTTCGTAATTATTCTGGTGCAGCACACTTTCTATTTTGCACATCCAAACTCTGACTGACTTATTTAAACTACCCCCATCTTATACATGACACTCGTAAATCGTGAACTATTTTTATACTTTGGAGCCTTCACAGTGAGTTCCGGTTTTGGGGCCCCTAGACTAAGCATGCATGTGTCATGATCAGTTATGCTTGAGCGACATACTATACCGAAGGAGCTTAGCGTATCCTTTACAAAAATGTGATCCAAACACGCGGGTCCCCTGGTTGGAATAGAAATAGCTGGAAGGAAATTGTAACTTGCCAGCAGGCAGAGATAGTCTAAACAATCCTTACTTAAAGAGACGCTGCATATGTCTACGTTAATATCACCAGCGAGTAACAGATTGGCGTTTTGTAATCTGCGATAATTTGTCATCTGGAACATTTTAAAAGTTACTAGTGTCCTTCAAAGATGGCGAGCGGTAAATACCTAATATAGTTATTTGGTTGTTAATTTGAATTTGTAAAAAATTGCAGTCCTGACATGATACACTACAGTATTCCAAGTATCCTTGACATAGACAGTGATTCCACCACATCTGTTCATAATTGTGTTGGTAAAAACAGCATAACCGGGTATTTTTAGTATGTGACAATTTACATTGAGCCAGCATTCGGATAGAATTATTACATCTGGTTCAACGCATAGTCGTTCTAGTGTTACAAGTGACTAGTTGAGAACTTGAAACATATCGATAGTTGAAAGGCTACTTGACTTAAGCGAAATTTTTTGCGACACCAAGTTTCATACATATTTAAAATCAGCACTTTTTTCTATGTTTTTTTAAACTAGATAAATTTTCGAAAAAAAAATTCGCCAGAGTCCATGAGCCTTTCAACCGCCGATATGTAAGTGGTTACTATAGGACTAACTTTTCGGACGGTCATCACCATGGAGGCTGAACAACGTTCAAAGTTTTTTTTTGTTATTATTATTTATTGCAATTGAATATCAAGACAAACATGCTATTCGCCTTGTGTTGAGCGATACGACCATCCATTAATAGAAGCGACACCATCCAGACCTTCGAATCACACACTCCACTGCACTCGTCACCCCCAACCCTGAGACATACAATTTAAAGTTTCATAATGGTTCATAATTACACTGAATACAACATCCTTCATGCCGGTGGTAGGATATATTTCGTATCCTCCGGCTTGATAATAACCACCGTAGGCAATAGTCGCTCACAAAAGTGTGTCGCGTTCTGGGTTAGCCTATACATATCCGGTTCAATTAAGTCTATTGGCGGAAATAATAATGTCTCGTCGGTCGGTACTCCATCTGAACCCTACTTCACTTCCCATCAGGTGCAGTGGAGTGACTGCAGCGCCCGTGTACAAGAATCCCTTCTCCCCGTGCGCATCACAGTTGCTTTCCATTCCTTTACTGATACAGTACGTCACCCCACCGAGTAGATGGAATGATGAAGTTATGTGAATGTCACCTGCAATCGACGTTTATTGTTAATAAGCAGCATGACTCGGCGCCGGCGCCGGCTTGCGTGACGAGGACGTGCGGAGGGCGTGTCACACGGACCGACGATTCCACTGGCGACTGTAAATCATTAGATAATCTTATTATTAATATAAATGAGAAAGGTAATGATGATTTATATAATATGTATATTGAGATGTAAGTTAAAACTTTAAAGTAGGTATAATATGCAAAAACCGCTAATAAAGGATTAGACTACAATTGGTCTGCACACAGAGAGACTATGACGTCCAGGACTGATACATGTTAGGAGTTCGCTGACTCAGTAAATGGGTACTCAGTGGGGGTTTTAATCCAATGCCTTATAATGAAATGAAATCATCTATTTGAACCTATAAATTGTTATACGTTATTGAGATTACGTCAATATTAACTCTACGACGAGTTCGGGAAGCAGTTCTCACCAGAGAAGAACCGGCAGGAATGTCTGGTGTTGCTCTTTTCAAAATCAGGTGAAATTATAAACTACAGTACATAATACAGAGAAAAAAAAAATACAATTGTTTATTTATTTATTTATTTATTTGTAATAAGGTACACCAACAGCACTACATATTACATCAATCAATATTATAAAAAACTATAAGGTACAGCATCTGATATGTGTGCTACTAATAGGTGAACACAGCATTTACCACTAACAACATGTTGAATTAAAATCTAAAACATAATAATAGGAAGTAGAAAATTATACAGTACAAAAAAAAAATTAAATCAATGAGTAACAATTATATACTAAATAATTTGTCTATAAAAACTATTGTAAACAACGTCATATAATTGGCAACAGAAAAGGTTATTGAGAATATCTCGTTGACAAAATTTATAAAAAGTTACATGTTAATTTTTGAGATATTCCAGCAGTCTTTCTTTGAACACTTTTACAGAATCATTAAATATATCAATATCCACTTTAGTGCCAACTTTATTATATAGAGCACATAATCTAGTTATTGGAGCATTTAGACCTAAGTTAGTTCTGTAAGAAGGTGTTTTAAAAATACTAGTTATTGGGCGTCTGGGTTTGTTGAAAGGAACTGCTATACTGATGTTTTCGAGGAGTTCACTGCATGAAATTTTATTATTAACTAACTTATATAGGAATGACAAGTCCAGAAGCTTTCGACGAATATACAAACTGTCCATTTCGAAATGGGCCATACGATTTTCATAAGGACACCTGTGCGATATCCCAGGTGATGAGAGATGAGATGACGAGAAAATGATCGCTGTAGATTTTCAATTCGTTGGGAATGCTTGCTGTATAAGGCGTTCCAAACAACACTACCGAATTCCAAATGGCTTCGCACCAAAGAGTTATATAAAATAATTTTAGTGCGGGGCGATTTGAAACCTTTCGAGTTACGTTTAATGAAGCCGAGCATACGAGCGGCCTTTTGATAATCATGTCTACATGAGATGTAAACTTGAGATTACCATCCAGAACTATACCCAGATCACGAACTTCGGTAACTTCCGTTAGGACTTCCGTTCCGAGATTATATTTAGAAGGCAAACATGTTTTCTTTCTGCTAAATTTGATATGGGAACATTTTTTTACATTTAAGCGCATGCCGTTATTCATACACCAACCACTGATACTATCAATATCGTTTTGTAAGAGTACTGAGGCCTCGTCAGTAATAATGACTTTAAATAGTTTTAAATCGTCTGCGAACATAGAAATATTGCTATGTTTGATGATGGTTGTGATGTCGTTAATAAAGACCAAAAAGAGGAGCGGGCCAAGATGGGAACCTTGCGGGACTCCAGATGTCGCGTAGAATACTTTAGATTCGAAACAATTGTTAATTTTTTTATTGTTGTTTAGCATTCACTTGCTTGCAAAATAGTTAATACATAAATTTTATGTTCCCATATGAGTGTATAACCCTTTCAGGAATAGGGTACTGGACTCATTTTTGTTCTTTACTATTATCAAATATTTACATAATATAAATTATAACACAGAAGGAATTATTAAAATCCGGTAAAAAATTAACAAGTTATAAGTCTTTGAATTTCGGTGGAAGGGGTAATTAACAAGAAACAGAAAAGAGACGAAATATCCACATGTGGCGTCATCGGGAATTACGACGCGTGCGAAAAAAAGAAATGAAGCGATAGCCCCACATCGCGCCCACTTATGCACGTTACAATATTTTAAATATGAATTACTCACTCATATTTTAACCAATTGTTATGCAGTTTTCGCAGGAGTGCTTCTTTTTCGTATTATTAACCATTACATATAGAATAATGTACAAAATCAAGCATAGGCCGGTTCCCTATTATGTAGTAGTATCTGATATTCTCGAGCAATCAAATATAGTAAACAAAATTGACAAAACAGTCCACACAGGCATATATTATAATTAAACCCTAACTGACGGTTATCACTCGACTCCTCGCGCAAAGTTCTACACACTACACGTGCTACATCTGGCCGCTGGCCCGGGTCCACCGGGTCACATTCCCTTGACTGCGGAATAGTCACGGACGTAGGTGATCAGGTTGTATATATATAATATATATTTTTGATAGTAATATTTTGCAGTATCACTTAGTCTCGTGGACGAGTGAGAGGTGATGTTAGCGAGGGGAGACGTATGGCTTAGAGCGTTGAGCTCAGTTTCTACCACCATAATATTATATCCCTTAATTAGTGGAGCGAGCGAGGACTAAGTATCTGTCTCCACCACCAACGCGAGGTGTGGCGCCTCCTTTGCTGTGACAGCGGGGGCCATAAAGTTTTCTTTTTTGATGTTAAACAGAGCTCAGAAGCTCCGTAGTATCGGAGGATGAGTGTTGTAAAATCGTAACACTTTTTTTAGAATAGTTAAACTTTAATCGAAGAGTTCCAAATTTAAAATTCTAACATTCTGCCTCATTTTACTCTCATTTAGTTCGAGCACTAACCTTCTTACTTCTTTTTGTTGTTGCGAAAAAAGTGACTTATGACTACCGCCCAGCCTTTGTAGGGGGCGACTGAGCGGTTATGTTGGGATCACCATGCCTTACGACCCGGCGTTGAGCCACCTGGATTTGCTGATAACCTTTAGGCGACCGCCGGGTCGAGTCCTTAACCTTATATGCAACGCACGGCATACCAACCAAAAGTCCGTGGTGGTCCCCTTCGGCGCATTAGGGAAGGGTACGGGCTTCCTTTGACAGAAATGTCTAAGTCAAAGAGAATTATAATATATATGGAAAGTCTAAGTCGTCGTCCGCACCCGCCCCTTTGCGGTGCCGCCTGGTGCGGCCGTCTTCTATGGAAGGGGGGCTCAGAAGCACCCGCGCAAACGAAGGACGCTCTCGGCGTCAACGGCAGCATGAGGCCTATCTTCCCCGCTGCCGTCCATCCCGGAGGTCACCTCAATGTGCGAAATGTACACAGCGTACACGAAGTGCGGACGACCCCCTGATGGCCCCTATACAAATGCACCACACACCTAACGTACAAATGTCAGATCAATATGCGCGGAACTCCAAATAAATTTAATCACTTCAAGCGTGTGTCATTAATCGCTCACTAATCCCGATTATAATCCGCTATAAAACATCGCCGCAAGTTCTATGCGCAAGCGCGGCCACAGCGGCGAGTATAAAACTTGTCGAGGCACGAGACCGCGACGCACAGCACTTTGCAACCCTGTCACCAACCACCACTAGCCTCCATCATCGCAGCATGGCCCTCCACTTGAACTCTTTGCTGACGCTAGTAACCGTAGCGGCTCTGATCGCAGCGGAAGCGCTCGCCGACGAAGTCCTCGCTGACAGCGAACTCGTTCTTACGGTCTTGGTGAGCGATTATTTAAACTATTCATCTTAATTCATAGAAGCGTGGTGCAAAAGCAAAGATCTTGCTTGTGGTCTTCGTTAGTTAAAAGGGTTAATATAATTTCAATATCTTTTGAACATACAGGTTCACCGGCACGGAGACCGCACGCCCGTGCAGGGCTCGCTAGAATTGAGTAACGACGTGGACGCACTGCGAAAGGCCTCCGAGCCCTACGGCTACGGACAACTCACCAATGTAAGTATCTACTGCGACCATTATCACATGTCGTATGGCACTCAGATTTATTCCTTGTAGAAACATAAAACAAACAACTTTTGGAAATACTTAATTTTCAAAATCGGCCGTTACTAGATTTACAACGCGCTGTCGAAATAAGAACTTGACTATTGAAAAATGCGTAGTAAACCAGCGTGGTCCATTAATGATTTTTTTAACCCATTTATAAGAAAAGGAGAGCTTTGTGTTGGAGTAACATAACAAGCCAACACTACAGCTGTTATAACACGATATTGAATGATGCAGGTGGGCAAGCGAACCGCGTACCGGCTCGGCCAGTCCATACGCAAGCGTTACGGCAGCCTCATTTCCGCGCATTACAACTCGTCCGAGATCTACATTCGTTCGACGGACTCCACGCGCGCCCAAATGACCGTGCTCACCGCCATGGCGGCCGTGTACCCCGCCGGTGATGACAACTGGAGCGACTCTCTCC
This sequence comes from Manduca sexta, assembly GCF_014839805.1. NCBI lineage: Eukaryota > Metazoa > Arthropoda > Insecta > Lepidoptera > Sphingidae > Manduca > Manduca sexta. The sequence continues at coordinate 12,205,760 of NC_051121.1, read as the reverse complement.
CCTGGCAGCCCACCCCCTACACCATGGTGCCTACTAAATACGACCCCGTAAGTGACTCCGCCCATGCTCAGACAGAGCCTGACTTTTCTCAAACAAACCACTATGAATAAAATGCGTCTAATAAGTGTCATCGGAGGTTTATGGTGGATATTGCGCTGCACAGTGGAGGGCAATGTGTTTATTGTTTTTCATATCATTGGATGTGTTAAAGCTAGATTGTGAAGCTGTTGATCCTTAAATAAACAGATTAAACGCCGCTGAGGCTGTCCAATATTTTGAACCTTATGTGTGGTAACAAACATAAGTTAGTTTTACATGTGTTGTACGCAACGAATAAGAGGTATCTTTTGTCGTAGAACCTCGCCATTTCAAACTGCCCCCCGGTCGTAAAAGCTTTCGCCAGCAAGATGTCGTCCACCTCAGCGGCGATGGAGCGCTACACGGACGTGTTGAACCAGTGGTCGGAGCTGATCGGCACCAACATCACCGCAACACCAGTGCTCGCCTATGGCTACTACGACGTTTATAAAAGTCAGGTGGGGCTCTACATATATAACATGATATAACTGTGATTATTTTTCGTGGGGAAAGGTGTCAATTATAACGAACAGGATGGCTATTATCGTACTTAAACAATCATGATGAACTCGTCCTGACTGGTTAATGTGTAGTATTATATAAATGATATGTGCTCGGACGCTATATTAACAGCCTTGCCAACATTAAAAGAAAGGAATAAGGACCAACAAATAGAAGGGGGTGTTTAGACGTCCGCAAAGTCTCTTTTTCCAGAACAGCATGACTCGTAATAACGACAGGAATTTACAGATCAGCCTCGGCGTGCCGCTGACCGAGGAGTTGCAGGCGCTGCTGCCGGAAATCAAGGAAATTGCTGGCGCAGCCATGGACGTCTTATTTGGTGATGACGACTACGTGGCGCTGGAGGCCGGTGAGTCTTGACGAAGCGCTTTCTCATTCTCTTTCTTTTTACTCACGCCGTAACTCGCAACGTACATTTCAAATTACATTCATGGTATAATTTAGAGGAACGCGAAATGCTGAATAATATTAAAAAGCTTTATTTATTTATAATGAATAATATGTAAATTGAGAGTCTGGAGAATTTTTAGACTACCTTGGAACCACGAAGTCACCTGTTTAGAATTTTAATTTAAAGTAGAAAATTTAACTCATAATTCATAGAACATAAGTTTTTCACTTTACACAAAAAATTTTAATAATTTTCATTAAAGTTACGAATCCGATGTTTTTAGCAAAAAAGTACATTTAATGAAAATTTTGTTGCAACAATAAAATCTTCTACTTAAGAATCTTCTACTTTAAAAAAATATATATTTGATTGTTCAAATAGAAATTGTTTAAAAATTCAGAAAAATATTCATAACTCAAAAACTATGAAAAATCGCGAAACATATATGGGGATGATTCGGATACCCCAAGGGTTGCTCTATCTATGTAACACTGCTTGACACTATTTTTGGGACAACCTGTATATTCTGTCTCATGCGTTATGAGATAACGAAAATAAATATGTATATAATTTGTAAATCGCATCTTAACCAATAATTGTTATTTTTACTTTAAATGTATATACCAAAAAAAGATACGATAACTCATTACGACAATAAATAAAAATAATTCTCAACACAATGTACCTACTTAAAAAAACGTCAACTATAGTGTCCGAAATGGAACGTGTGCCACTGATTATGACAAATCTAGTTTAGATGCGTTCACAATGAATGAAAAATTATGAGGAAACTAGTTTTTTATCTTTATGATAAATATTTTTTCCGGCCCGAATAAAATTAATTGAATTTTGTAATTTAAAAGGCAGTGCCTATTTTTGGACATATCAATCATTAAGGGTCGCGACACATTTTGGTCAGGTCGTATTTGGCTATAGTTCTTTCAAGGCCATTATTAAAATCTATGATCATTTTGTCAGTGCGCGAGGACTCTGTTTTAAAATGCCAAGGAGATCTGAATTAGGTCGTCGAAGTCAATCAAATGTGCGACGAGCTACCTTACCTGTAAACCGCACTAACGACTAGCGAGACACATAATGATAAACTGCATTCCACAGTAAATAATAATGAAAAGATAGGCTTAGAATGGAATGAATTCGAGCACACTAAACACAATAACAGTGAGCACGACATACAGTGTTCCTATAAACAACAAGCACAAGTAGCATTCCATACGACGCGGAAATTGATTACTGCGCCGACCAATCCGTAACAAGTGGGGACATGACAACGATTACTTAATATTGTGAAGCGTTAAAATACAACGGTGAATCTACGCGTTGGTGGTAAAGTAAAATTTCCATAATTGGTCCCACCACCAGATCCATGAAGGTGATCCATGATACGAAATTCACCGGGTCATGTAGTATAACTGATGAATATAAAACCTACATAATATTAATATAGGTATTACATGCATACCTACATACATTCATAAATACATAAATAATATTATACATATATGGTATTAACTGAAACTATAGAGGAAATTCTGCCAAACTATCAAGGAGTAGTTTCCGAACTCTCGTTTTGAAACCAACCATGTAGTGGTGGATCTTACTTTGAATGGGAACGCGTTCCAGAAAAAGGGACTGGGCGTAGAAAGAATAATAGATAAAGTCAGATGTGTGTGGAGGAAATTTAAGAAGGATATTATGTGAAGTGCGAAGATTCCCGTTGTGGTTACCACCGAGCTAAGTGTGGAGATAGATAGGAAGGTGCCAGGGGAGACTTGGGAAGCGAAAAAAATGTAGAAAGTGCACGCTATTTACGCCGCTCTCAGATTGGTAACCACTTCAGCTGGGAGCAATAGACGGAAACGCGATCGTATTTGCGAAGGTTGAAAATGAACCGAATGCAGTTATTGAAAAGACGGATAAGTTTATTGAGTTGATCTGCATTCAGGTACAAAAAGCACACATCACCATAGTCGAAGAGCAGATGGATTAAGGCTTGCACTAGCATTGTTATTCAAACAAAATTTTATTTTAATCTTAAAATTTAAATAAATTAATAATTTTTTAACCGTGAAACACAAACACCCTCATTTTCCTTACTTCTATAATATTAAGAATTTTGTCTCTATTTTTTTTTTTATAAATTTGATCATTTAATGTGCAAAGTAGACGAAATTAAGGATTTACTTCATTCCAATCCTCATACAACTTATAAAATCTGCATTTGACCTAATTTTTGCCCCTAAATTAGACCATGAAATTCGAAGTAGTATATTTTACAATACATTTAGCTATTCGATAGGTGGAGACTGGCGTGATGGAGACTTGACTTATAACTGTGATATGATGTTGAAGGTGTGTACATGAACGACGTCATCACGGCGATGACCTCGGCAGCAAGCGGCGACGTGTCGCAGCCCCTGCGCATCTACTCCGCGCACGATACTAACGTGTACCCCGTTATGGCGGCGGCGCGCATCACGCCGCGTCAGGGCGTGCCACCATACTGCTCTTCATTCGCGCTGGAACTGCGCAAGCGCACTGATACTGGTGATTATGTCGTGCTGGTGAGTACTACAGCAGTGGATGACATTACTGCCATGTACACAGGTTAATATTATGACTGCCTCGGTGGCGTAGTTGTATTGCATGTCCGGTACAATAGCGCTCTGAGGTCCAGGGTTCGAATCCCGGGTCGGGCAAAGTGATATTTGGGTTTTTCTGCTCAGTATCAGCCCGGAGTCTGGAATTTGTGCCCGATATGGCGATAGGCTCGCCCCCTATCACATCATGGGACGGAACATACTTGGCGAAAAGTGGGTGCCCTAGTTGCGCCTCTGCATACCCCTTCGGGGATAAATGCGTGATGTTATGTTATTATGTATGTAATATTATGTCACACGTTGTTGTTGTGTCGCAGCCGGTGTACCAGAGCTCGCCGGACGCCGAGTTGATGTACCTGCAGGTGGAGGGGTGCAGCGCGCTGCTGTGTCCGCTCGACGAGTTTGTCTCCATCACGAAGCCCTTCGTGCTGGATGAGGACACGTGGCGCCAGAAGTGCGCCTAAACCGACGACTCCAGCATCGCTCAAGTGCTTAATGACAACGCACTTATTTATTATTGTTGTAATTAAACGTGATTTTACATGTTTTGTATTGTGATTTACTCAGATTGATCACTCAGTATATTAATTATAATTGTACAACAACTTTACATAGTTAAAACAGAGTACGGTCTTGAGAATATAAAGCCAGGTGCACAAAGCTGGCAAACGCACAATCTCTATAATATGATTACCTCCAACACTCTCTCCAAACTATAGCGTTCTTAACATTAATAATTTTACTCATAGTAATGGGACATTTTCACAGTGGCACTGCATCCAGCCATAAACTCTGTCTCAGTAGTAGAAAGTGCTATAAACTGTTAACGCTGACTGGCCCATGTTACCGCAACACCATTCTTGTTAAACACATATCCTGTCATGGATCTCCCAGTTTCAGTTTCATTATTATATTTTGTGTTTCACGCGTGTAGTGTAGACCATAATGTTTTGTGGAGTTTGTGGGTTATTCGGTATTAGACCACTAATGTTGTATTAGTGTGTTGCCTCTATAACTCCTTCACTTGACTATCAGAAGGCTGCATAAATAAAATTCACCAAATAAAGGATAAAGTCTATATTGTCCACCACTTTTACATTTGTTACTTTAGTTACTACTTAGTACTTAGAATGTGTACGGTACCCAACGGTCTAGTATGGCTTAGCGTGGCGGGTGACTGGAAACGACTGACTGCCGCTGTCGGGCACACTCCCGTGCAGCTACAAAATGTACGTTCAGCAAAATATAAATTACATGCAACATACAGTGTGTCCCTACAGTTTCAATATCCTTTTGACAGCATTCCAATGACTATAATCAAAACAATTTAGATATCGGCTCACTAAGCTAATACTATATATTATAGCAGGCCGACTAAGTATAATTACATGCTTTAGAGAGCATATGGTATTTTACTATTTATTTCTGATATATTCTTTTCGAATTTAATGTTTGGGTCAAGTGGTACACTGTTGCAGTTGGCATCAACCATATTAAATCTATCTAATCATTTCTCTATATATATATAGTCTGATGTAAGAATATATAGTTTTCACCTCTTTCTATTTCAAGACTAAAAAAGTTTTTAGGTTCACAAATTACGTTCGAGCGAAATATTCCTTAGATTATGTGCCGTAGTCATTATTCTGTTTATATATTATAATCTTCTATATTTGACAACTTTCTAATGTAGTCGTGATCAAATCTTTTAGTAACCCTACGCGAGGTATTAGCCCTTTATCATCGAAAGCCTTTTGTAAGTTGGGCCAAACTTCTTTTGCTGTTTGTGCCTCCTGTGCTCGTAGTCTCAACATTTTAATATATTTATTTATATTCTTAACGTCATCGTTTCTCGTACTATATTTATTTGTTACTTTCTTTACGTTAATAATATTTATAAATTCATTATTTATTTTTATTCTTGGATATCCTACGTTATAATTTCTTATCACTCTTATTAACTTTTTAATATCTTTTCTATTAATCATATTCTTATTAATTTTCAATTCCTTAATATTTCTATTCCTACAAAATATAGCAGCTCGCATTGATACGGCCCGAGTGGGCCCGAATGGGCCCGAGGGGACCCGAGCGTCGACCGCCCCGTCACCATGACAGTCGAATATTTGTGTAAGTATATTTTTTTAATATTTACGCGAATGTTACACATTCAAATTAAAATTAAACTATATTTTGGAATTTTATCGCAGTTTTTATATTTTAATTTTCTTCCGACGTTTTGAAGACTCTGCAGCATTCGTAGTCACGAGGCGGACTGAGATGTTGGTCATCCGCAAAGTCAAAGTTACAATATCCACGTACATTTTACAATTATACAACTTTTATTTTAATCTGTTGACTTTCCGATTTACGCAGAATGAGTTCACAGTGTCTAGAAGTCTGGCAGCCGGTCTTTTGAGTTACGATTTATTAAATGTAGAACTGGATCCCAGCCTTCTGCAAGCTTCCAACTGTCTTTTCTATTGAAATTCTGATGTTTATTAATTTCAATAGCATCGCGAATCATCCTAGGCAGGAGTCAATGTTCTTTGGCGAAGATTTGTGGCTTCTCTTATATCAGCTAAACAAAAAGATATAAACCCACGTAAAAGAACATAGCTGACGTGAAACACCAACGCTCTACGAAGTCTGCAGTCGCTGAACACTCTGAAGGAGGCGCCAATCATTATCTGCGACTAGACAAGCCAGTTAAAAACTTTTATAGTTGTAAAATGTAGGTAGATATTGTTACTTTGACTTTGCAGCTGAACAACATCTACCCAGTTCAATTGTGTATACTAGCGAGGGATAATATGTCTCGTCGGTCGGTACTCTATCTGAAGTCTGAAGCCCACTTCACTTCCCATCAGGTGCAGTGGAGTGACTGCAGCGCCCGTGTACAAGAATCCCTTCTCCCCGTGCGCATCACAGTTGCTTTCCAGTCCGGTACTGATACAGTGCGTCACATCACCGAGTATTTAAATGAACGTCACCTGCAATCGACGTTTGTTGTTATTGTTAATAAGCAGCATGACTCGGCGCCGGCGCCGGCTTGCGTGACGAGGACGTGCGGAGGGCGTGTCACACGGACCGACGATTCCACTGGCGACTGTAAATCATTAACTCGACTCAAGTCTTATTAATAATATTATGTATAAATGTGATCATTAATGACGATTTATATACAAGATGTTGTTTTGCATCACCGCCATATTTGAAGAGTCCATTGTAATGGATACACATAATCATCTAATAATTATATAAAGTAAATCCTACCTCAAACTGGAATCCGAATATTTGATTAAATTATTTTACGATGATTTAGAATTAACCCCTACGTACTACATGTCTTAATAGAACCCTACGGAAACGCGAATAGCTCACTCACACACGGACGGCACCAGGTGTTTGCAATCGACACGGCTAGTCCGTGCGGGCGCGGTGCGTGTCAAAACACTTTGTGTGTGTGTGCTGTGTGACGCGAAAATCATCGATGCCACACGGGGCGAGTCGGGGTGATTGCCTTTACACGGGTGGTTTATTTTAAAACAATAATTATTTTTAAAAAGTGTTATTTCCCTTACTTATTTTTTCATTGATTCGTGTTTCTATAAGTGGAGTGAACCAACCTCCGTAAATATGGCGGGGATACAAAACAGCACCTTGTATATTAACAAAAACAAATATTACGCTCTTATATTCCGAATTAATTTATTATATTATCACTGTTAACATCTTTTCTTGTTCAACTGTTGTGTATATAGTTATTATCAATGATGTTTTACAAATAGACGCGTCATACACTAACAAAATGGCACATAAAAACGGCACACTATTTGCTATATTCACGTACCTGTACATATAAAAACAAATTGGTTCGAAGAAGGAATAAAAAGATGCACCATACATTCGTTAGAAAAGGATATATATACATCGACAGTTACGTAACAATGTTAGTGCCGCACGCTCATTGGCCGTTAAGTCGGGCAATTACCTTACTTTCGTCTTGCCAGTATTGAGCTCGGACAACGTATCTATGTAATAAAAACATCTTAGGTTATTATCGTAAGTATCATCATATTATTAACTTAACGTAACTTTTGTATCATTGAGAGTAGGTGTTATTTGTGAATGCTGTGTCTTCTTTTTAACCATCATGTACTTAGACTTAGTTTCTCTGATTCTTTTATTTTTAGTCAATGTAACAGTGTTTGTTTGATTGTAGAGCTTGTGGCGGTACAATCAGTGCACACACCGCCATCTCGTCAACATCGCCGGAACTGCAAGATGATTGATGGTATTGACCCACCCGATATCGCACAACAATCACACTAGACAGCGATAGACGATACTGGATTGCGATAGCACAATTTGCGCGACACGCTGCAATATATACCACCTCCGAATAGCAACCGTCGGAGGGGCCGCGGCCGGTCACAAGCAACATCTGCCTGACTGGAAATCTTCCCCTTCCATAGAGCAACGCAACCATCTGTTCCTCTACAGCGGCGTCAACCGCTAAAGACCTCATGAATATATTTCGATGTTAGTTAAAACTTAAAAAATAGTATGCAGAAACCGGTTAAAATATTACGTTAAAATTGGTCGGCACACAGAGAGACTATGACATCCAGGACTGATGCAGGTTAAGAGTTCGCTGACTCAGTAAATAGGTACTCAGTGGGGCTTTTAATCCAACGCCATATAATGAAATGAAATCATTTATTTGAACCTATAAATTGTTATTATATTTAGATTACGTCAATATTAACTCTACGACGAGTTCGGAAAGCAGTTCTCACCAGAGAAGAACCGGCAGGAATGTCTGGTGTTGCTCTTTTCAAAATCAGGTGAAATTATAAACTACAGTACATAATACAGAGAAAAAAAATACAATTGTTTATTTTTTTATTGTTGTTTAGCATTCACTTGCTCGCAAAATAGTTAATACATAAATTTTATGTTCCCATATGAGTGTATAACCCTTTCAGGAATTATGTAGAAATATAATCTGATATTCTCGAGCAATCAAATATAGTAAACAAAATTGACAAAACAGTCGACACGTGCATATATTATAATTAAACCCTAACTGACGGTTATCACTCGACTCCTCGCGCTAAGTTCTACACACTACACGTGCTACATCTGGCCGCTGGCCCGGGTCCACCGGGTCACATTCCCTTGACTGTGGAATAGTCAAGGACGTAGGTGATCAGGTTGTAATTCTTTTTTGGAATGTTTTCAGCTATTGTTTAGCTTCGTGGACGACTGAGAAGTAATGTTAGTAAGGGAAGACGTCTAGATTGACCCATCAGTAAACCATCCGGGGAGGTGGCGATTATCGAAGGAGAGTTGGGCTCAGTTACTAACCACCATAATATCATGTCCTTAACACTGGTATAATAACCGAAACCCTGCAGTAGCCCTCTTCAAGCTAGATGTATCTACCACCACCACCCGCGGAGGAGTGACGCCAACCTAGATATACTACATAAAATTGTTATCACTCATATCATTGTTTACCTTCCCTGTGTGGCAGCCACAATACTACCCAGGGCTTAACGCGATGGTTTTCTCTACACGCCTTACGTATAAATGCAGATCAATACGCGCGGAACTCCAAATAAATTTAATAACTTCAAGCGTTTATCATTCATTTAATCACTAACTAATCTCGAAAATCATCCGCCATAAAACAACGCCGCGTGATACATGCGTAGGCGCGGCTACAGCTGTGAGTATAAAACTTGTCAAAGCGCGAGACCGCAGCGCACAGCACTTTGCGGCCCTATCACCACCCACCACTAGCCACCATCCCCGCAGCATGGCGCTCCACTCGTACACTCTGCTGATGCTAGTGACCCTAGCGGCTCTGGCCACAGCGGGAACGCGGGCCGACGAAGTCCTCGCTGACAGCGAACTCGTTCTTACGGTCTTGGTGAGCGATCATTTAAACTATTCACCTTAATTCATAAAAGCTTGGTGCAAAAGCAACGATCTTGCTTGTGGTCTTCGTTAGTTAATATAATTTCAATATCTTTCGAACATTCAGGTTCACCGGCACGGAGACCGCACGCCCGTGCAGGGCTCGCTAGAGTTGAGTAACGACGTGGACGCACTGCGAGAGGCCTCCGAGCCCTACGGCTACGGACAACTCACCAATGTAAGTATCTACTGCGACCATTACCAAATGTCGTACGGCGCTCAGATTAATTTCTTGTGGAAACGTAACATCACTTTCAAAACCGACTATTATTATATTTACACCGCGCAATCGAAATAATAATAAGTTTACTTTAAAAAAATACATAGTAGACCAGGGTGATGCGTAAATAATAATTTTCTTGCACCCATTTCTAAGGAAGCAGTCTTTTTTGTTAGAGTAACATAACAAGCCATAAATACAGCTGTTATGACACCATATTGTATGATGCAGGTGGGCAAGCAGAACGCGTACCGGCTCGGCCAGTCCATCCGTAAGCGCTATGGCGGCCTCATTTCCGCGCATTACAATTCCTCCGAGATCTACATCCGCTCGACGGACTCCACGCGCACCAAGATGACCGTGCTCACCGCCATGGCTGCTGTGTACCCCGCCGGAAACGACAACTGGAGCGACTCTCTCCCCTGGCAGCCCACCCCCTACACCACGGTGCCCGTTAGATACGATCCCGTAAGTGACTCCAGTCATGCTCAAACAGCCTATTCTCAAACAAGTCACCAGGAATAAAACGCGACTAATAAATGGCATTGGAGAATCATGAGTGATATTGTGCATCCGCGCCATGAAATTCAACGTGTTTATTGTTTTTTACATCATTGGATGGGTTAAAGCTAGGTTGTGAAGCAGTTGACCTTTAAATATACAGATTAAACGTCGCTGAGGCTGTCCAGTAATTTGAACCTTATGCATGGAAACAAACAGGAGATAGTTTTACATGTGTTGTACGCAACGTTTAAGAAGTCTTTTTTGTCGTAGAACCTCGCCATGCTTAACTGCCCCACATTCAAAAACGCTTACTACAGCAAGATTTTTTCCTCGTCACCTGCGATGGAGCGTTACTCGGACGTGATGAACCAGTGGTCGGAGCTGATCGGGTTCAACATCACCGGCATACCAGTGCTCGCCTATTCTTTGTACGATATTTACAAAAGTCAGGTGAGCCTTAAATAGATTTTATTGTTTTTTGCTGGGAAAGGAGTCAATTATAAGGAACTGAATGGCTAGTGGCATCGTATTAAAACAATCATGGTAAATGTCCGCCATAGTGACTCGTTCTGAGTCGCCAGTGTTTGATATTATATAAATACTTAGAATAGTTTGAGTACGCTATATTTAATACCAAATTCAACGTAGTCACAGAGTAAATCACTCGTTTCTAAATAAAAATAATTTTCACAAAAAAATTAACCGCCTTCAAAAACCACACAAAACCAAAAAATAATTTCACATAACAGGTATATATTGGATACCAATTTTGGAGTCGGTGCATAATTAAAATTACTAGTAATGCTATATTTGTTGCATAGTCCATCTATGAGCTAAATTTCTTTCAAATCAATTAAAACGAGTAGGTTTGCGTTTACTACTAACAAACATACACAGTGAAAGGTGTAATACCAAACACATGTATGGTGTTTCATGTTTTTCTTTCCTCTTTTTTCGGGGCAGGGAGTGTAAAACACCCACATTTGACCAGCTATTTGTAACAGGGGAAGAATTTGGGTAGTGTACAGTTCACAAATTTAAATATATCCTTAATAGCTTCCCTTTGGTGTGCTGCGGCGGTGTGTTCATCTCCGGTGACGATCTGACTTGCCGACTGTGTACGCTGGCAGCTCATTGTTTTCGTATATTCGTTATAGCTTAACTAGCAATTTTAAATAGGCACCGACTCCAAAATTAGTATCCAATATATACCTGTTACGTGAAATTATTTTTTGGTTTTGAGTGGTTTTCAAGGCGGTTTAATTTTTTTGCTAAAATTATTTTCATTTTTTGCTTTTTTGTGTTAGTAAAAAATGGACCGTCTCGATGGCGTAGTTGTGTTTCGCTCACGATACGACTATCGCGCTGAGGAGTTACACCTCTAAGTACCACTGAAAAAGGGAAAATGTGTGATGCTATATATATATGTATGTAAGAAGTAGATTCAAGCAAACCTAACGCAAAAACACAACTGACATATTTGGCTCACAGTACAACTATCGCGCTGTGGTGTTACATCTCTGCCTACCTCTAGAAAGGGGAAAAGGTGTGATGCTATATACATATATGTATGTATGTAAGAAGAAGAGTCAACTAAACACAACTGATATATTTCACACACACAGTACGACTATCGCGCTGAAATATTACGCCTCTGCCTACCCCTGACACGGGGAAAAGATGTTATACTATATGTATAAGTATGTGAGAAGTACACTCAACCAAACTCAATGCAAAAACATAACTAAAAACGTCACAAGAAAGCTAAATTCGCGATTTCATTTTCTTGGACAACATAATTATTCTAGTTTTTTTTAGTTTTAAAATTAAACTACTTAAGCGATCTTGAAAAAAAAATATGGAACCAATCTGGAGAGATATTCATACCAATAAAAAAAGAATTTTCCAAATCGGTTCATAAATGAGCGAGTTCTGAGGTAACACATACAAAAAAAAAAAAATAATTCACGTCGAATTGATAACCTCCTCCTTTTTTGAAGTCAGTTAAAAAATAATTAACGTGTTTCTAAGTAATTTACTTTGCACCAACTAAGTTAAATAAGTTGTAGCGGCTGAATCTACTAAAATAATAATACAAGTTCACAGGTGCAGGACCAGTTATGAGACTTTTCGTGCCTAACAGAGGTCTTATTCAAGCTTAGGTTCAACTCTTAAAAAGAGCAAGATGGACACATGACGTGAAAGATCTCTTCTCGGAAGCACCTACCATATCAATAAAATTATGGATGTGTTGTAGACCTTGATACAAAAGGATCAGCACCAAATAGAAGGGGGTATTTAGACTTCCACAAAGTAATTTTATCCCTAACAGCATGACTCGTAATAACGACAGGAATTTACAGATCAGCCTCGGCGTGCCACTGACCGAGGAGTTGCAGGCGCTGCTGCCGGAAATCAAGGATGTCGCTGGCGCAGCTATGGACATCTTATTTGGTGATGACGACTACGTGGCGCTGGAGGCCGGTGAGTCGTGACGAACTGCTTTTTCTTCTTCTTCTTTCTCCTCACTCACTCCGTAACTTGCATCGTACATTTTAAATTACATTCATGGTATAATTTAGAAGAACACAAAATACTGAGTAATATTAAATATATTATTTTTCATTTATTTATTACACTTTATATACAAACAGTATAAAGGCGGACTTAATCCTAAGACATTTTCTACCAATCAACCTTTAGGTGGTGCAGAGATTGATGGAGGCAGGTGTACACAACGAGAGAAGGTAGTGGACAAAATATTAACAAAAAAAGACTTATATCATTTATTTTATAAATATAAAACTTACGTACTATACGTATAGATATTACATGCGTATATAAATACACAGTAATATTATACATACATGATATTAACTTAAGTTATAGAGGAGATTCTGCCGAACTATCAAGGAGTAGTTTCCGAACTCTCGTTTTGAAACCAACCATGTAGTGGTGGATCTTACTTCGAAAGGGAGCGCATTCCACAGAAAAAGGGACTGGACATAGAAAGAATATTGGATAAAGTCAGATATATGTGGACTACATGTAAGAAGGAGATTATTTCAAGAGCAAAGATTCCTGCGGTAGCCTATTTGGGTGTGGAACGGACTGCCAAGACGAATGTCCGCAGGTTCAAATCCCAAGGGCACACACCTCTGACTTTTTTAAAAAATCATGCGTGTATTCTTTGTGAATTTATCGTTCGCTTTAACGGTGAAGGAAAACATCGTGAGGAAACCTGCACATCTGAGAAGTTCTCTATAGTAATTTCGAGGGTGTGTGAAGTCTATCAATCCGCACTAGGCCAGCGTGGTGGACTAAGGCCTAATCCCTCTCAGTAGTAGAGGTGGCCCGTGCTCAGCAGTGGGCAAGTATTTAATACAGGGCTGCTATTATTATTATTATAAAGATTCGTGTTGTGGTTACCACCGCGGTCGGTAGGGAACTTTATTTGACTTTCAATTGGGCAGCTCAAACGTGCGGGTTCCTATTCCTGACGATTTTCCACGAAAAAATAAACCTTAGTTAGAGTAGGATAATTAATTGTTGCTAAATGCTAAACACTCCGACTACTTCTGAAGTACAAAATATGTTTTAGAAAATTCGACAAATGGCGGTTAGCACTAAAACAAAAAAAAACATAATCTAACTGCACAACAAGCATTCGTGCCTGCCGGAGCACCCATAGTTACTGTAGAGTACCAAGTAGGACGGACAAATTGCTCACTCACATGAAATTGAAATGATAATAGGGTACCGGATTAATTTTTGTTCTTTACTATTATCAAATATTTACATAATATAAATTATAAGAAGGAATTATTAAAATCCGGTAAAAAATCAACAAATTATAAATCTTTGAATTTCGGCGGAAAGGGTAATAAACAAGAAACAGAAAAGAGACGAAATACCCACATGTGACGTCATCGGGAGTTACGACGCGTGCGAAAGAAAGAGATGAAGCGATATCCCCACATCGCGCCCACTTCTGCACATTACAATATTTTAAATATGAATTACTCGTTCATTTTTTAACCAATTTTTACGCCGTTTTCGCATGCTTCTTTTTCGTATTATTAACCATTACATATAGAATATTGTACAAAATCAAGCATAGGCCGGTCCCCTATTAAGATTAATGAAAAGTCCTTTCTACTAATTAGTCCTTCTAGTGTCTGAAGATAGTTGGTGGGCAGTGGCGTGCAAAAATCATCTCCATTTCACATAAAACTAATGTTAGAAAAAGAATTGACCCATCATGACCTCTGAAAGAAGTTAAATAACCTATATCAATAATTATCAAGCGATCTCATACAAAGTAACAATAGTATCGACGCGCAAAGTTTTGTTTTAAAATGTCGTCACATACCTGTAACTGTACCTACTTGCTACTTAATTGCTGAAGTAATGAGGTTGCATTTCGCTCTTTACCGAAATTATTGCGCTTATATGTTTTTGTAAATTAGTATATCTCTCACATCGCCGATTAAATCATTATCCTTAACCAGATTTATCCCAAACACTTCTTGTTCGAGAAAAAAATGTGCAAAACCAACAATACAACATATGTAGCACTTGTTCGTATGGAAGTATTCATCACGCTAATTAGTTTTGGATACTAGACTAAATACCTTATAAGGTTCTTCAACTCAGGAGTACATTTCGAGCCTCTCGCAAGCTTGTTGAATGTTGTTGTTTTTCATCATAACCTAACAAATTCACTTTCTTCTCGGCTATCAAACTTTCACACACTTGAAACTATTATAAGGAATTATATTCTTTATATTTAAATGTTTAAAATAACCCAAAAACATGTAATAAACGCGAAAACTTTAAAAAATGTATCGCCGGCTCAATCAAAACAAACGACTAATGTTGCCATTTATTAATCTCAAATCTTACTTAAAATTTCTACTAAAATTATACGATAGCTTTAATTAAAATGCATACAACATGTAAAAATAATTATTATTATGTAAATAGAATTATGTTTATTCTAAAATCATTAAATATACAAGAAAATAAAAGATTATTCATTGAAATAAGGAATATTATGCAGAATAAATGTTAAATATTAGAAGCAAGTTCAAAGTCTTGGCACTTGGTCTTGTCTAGTACTGATTGCTATAGAAACCTACTATAGCTATACGTATGGGTAGGATTTTATCCGTATTCGATCCACAAGAGTGAAAGAGAAAAAAATACCGAGGCAAAAAGCCTCGTAGAAGCCCACGAGAGAGAAAGCGATGGAATATATTTTGTGCGCGTGTTTTATATTAAAATGAAATGTGTGCATACTGATACGGTTTAGATGTGGTAGTATATGATAGGGTGTATTAGTGTGTGTGTAGGTGCGCTTGAGGCGAACCGGAACCGGAGCGGTGCACCGACACATAGCGTGGGAATTTTTATCTTTACTGTACCGACCATAAAAAGTACCACTCCTAGCTAGGTTACAGCCGCTGAGATGGTTTAGGGACAAACATTAGATCCCTTCATTGGTTCCTTCATTCAAATAAAAAAAATCAGGATATGACCAAATTTTTACATTTCCCTAGTTTTACCATGGGTGTATTATTTCGAAGTTGTATATTTTAGAATACATTTAGCTATTCGATAGGTGGAGACTGGCGTGATGGAGACTTGAGTTATAACTGTGTTGTGATGTTGAAGGTGTGTACATGAACGACGTCATCACGGCGATGACCTCGGCAGCAAGCGGCGACGTGTCGCAGCCCCTGCGCATCTACTCCGCGCACGATACTAACGTGTACCCCGTTATGGCGGCAGCGCGCATCACGCCGCGCCAGGGCGTGCCACCATACTGCTCTTCCTTCGCGCTGGAACTGCGCAAGCGCACTGATACTGGTGATTATGTCGTGCTGGTGAGTACTACAGCAGTGGATGACTTTACTGCCATGTTCACAGGTTAATGTTATGTTACCCATATGTCGTGTTGTGTCGCAGCCGGTGTACCAGAGCTCGCCGGACGCCGAGTTGATGTACCTGCAGGTGGAGGGGTGCAGCGCGCTGCTGTGTCCGCTCGACGAGTTTGTCTCCATCACGAAGCCCTTCGTGCTGGACGAGGACACGTGGCGCGAGAAGTGCGGCTACACCGACGACCTGGTCATCGATGACTCCAACATCAATTAAGTCCTGAATGTGAAAATAAAATAAATGTGATAATAATTAGTATTTAGGCTGATTACACCCGAATGAAAAAAGGTTATAACAGTGATGCGCTTTATGTTGTGTATAATACTCTCAATAGAAGTTTCCATCCTTCATCCCGTGATTCCTACTCCTTCATTGTATATATGGTGTATACAATATTATGTTAATATAATAAGTGTCGATAGATGATATTGTCTTTAATTTTAGCTGTGTATTTCATTTTGATCCAAGTAATAAATTCATGGCTTAATATTGTACCATGCTAGCCAATCCATAATATTCACTATAATCTGTAAGTTTAGCAAAAAAAAAACATTAACATAACATAGTAATATATTTATCAGTGATGGTACATTTAGGTGTCGATATTATTTCACAAAGACAACCTGACAAAAAAATAGAAAATAAAATGAGGAAATGCTGGAGGAAATTCGTATGACAGTGAGCTGTGACACGCCCCACCATATTGTAAGTCATGACCTACAGTGTGGCGTCATTTGATGAGAACACCAATACGCTGAGCGTGACGACGATGTTTCATATTGCTACCGCTAAAACTAATTACACCTCTCGCAGCGCCGCACAAGATTGGCAGGGACATTACTTTAGTATTTAAGTATAGGACTTATTAGGACCTACTCGCTAATGCTCTACGGAAAAAATAAACGATAGCGGAGCGAACGTCTCCTCGACGCAATTTTCGCCCGAAACTAATTTATTAATTATTGTTAATTATGGTTTACTCATCCAAGGTCGGGAAGTCGCCTTACTCATGGCGGCGATGCACGCGCGGCGCCGCTTTGATTCTCAGCATCGTAAAAGAGCCGACTCAAGTGTCACATTTATAAAAAATGCTGTAGAAATCGCAGTTAGTTTAGAACTAAATACGTGTATTATAATTTGAATTAGTATCGTGATCTTCACGTTTATATATTTTATATGAACATAACATTATCATCATATATGATTGTTCGTCATATATGTTTGTTATGTAACTTTAACCGTTTACGCAGCGGACGCAACGGAAACTCTCAAAAAGAATAAATTTCCTCCGTTTTGGCAACATTCATCATTGATGCCCCGTTTCTAATATTCATAGCATGATGTTATATAGCTTATAACCTTCCTCGACAATTGAGCTATCTAACATTAAAATAATTTTTCAAAACGAACCAATAGTTCCTAATATAAACGCGTTCAAACAAACAAAAAAACTCTTCGGTGTTATACATAAATAATAGTATAGATTGGTAATTTTATCAACCCATCTCATTAAAAGTAAAAACACCACAATTACTGTCAAGTGTCGAGTGCTCGATTTGTTCAGATATTTCGTCGCATACTGTACCTACTTATTTGACGAGATGATGAGGTTACAATCTGTTGTTTACCGAAATTATAAAATGAAATTAATGCATGCATAATAATTGATGATGGTTGTGTGAATTAGATTATCTCTTGATAGCGCCGATTAAATAATTTAAATATTCGTGTAGGAGCATCCAACACGCCAATTAGTTTTGGATATTGACGTATATATCTTATGAATTTCTTCAAGTCAGACGTGCCTACATTTCGCGCCACTCGTTAGCTAATTTATAGTTGTTTTTCACAACAATCTCACAAATTGACTTAATTTTCGCCTATCAATACCTTCACAAAATTTAAACCATCACAAGTAATAATTACATTAATCTTTTTTGTATTTAAATGTTTTAAATAATCAAAAAATAACTTAAAAAACACAATTGATACTTAAAAATGTATCACCAGTTTATTTTTGTTTTTATTTTTAAAGCAATCATAACCTCAGCGAGTTAACTCAGAACTAATAACTGGTGTTGTCAGGTCCGAATCAAGATTATAATTAATTAATGCTGATAAAATGTCAAAACACCGATTCCTGTTTGCTTCCGTTTCGTAATTTATGTTAAATCTAATTATCATTAGAACGTTTTTCAAATTGCATTTATACATATTAGTATTACGATAAACTAAAATATTATTCATTTATATAAGGAATTATATGCAGAATATAATATAACATAACATAATAACAGCTACATCATACGCTTTGCATGTAATCCTACTTAGCCTTGTGTGCGTGCATGACACCAGGCAAGGTTGCCATTAAAAAGCGAAGACAATTATGTTCATACAAAATATATAACTCGAAGCAAACATTCAATTTCTCTGATTGTAAACTTGTAATTAGTCTAATAAAAACGATGATTTAAATAAATTTATATACCCAAGTCTTAAATCCCATTTATTTTAACTCCTGGAATGCCGGGCCTATTTTGCATATGACGCTTCGGTCTCGATAAATATTTGAAAAATTACACTAAATGTATAAAGGTGTTGAAATGTTTGTAGCACAAAATTATAATAAAAATATTTTAAAAAGAAATGTACTCAACTGATTCGATTTTTTCTTTGTCTTTCGTAAAAATGTACAATATTGCGGGAATATTTTAAAAAAGTAATTATAAAATTACACATATACACTCATACACGCACGCAAGCACGCACGCACATTCACACACACATCACGCATTTATCTCCGAAAGAGTATGCAGAGGCGCAACCAGGACTTCCACTTTTCACCAAGTATGTTCCGTCCCATGATGTGATAGGGGCGAGCCTATTGCGTTATCGGGCACAAATTCCAGACTCCAGGCTGATACTGAGCAGAAAAATCCAAATACAACTTTACCTGACCTGGAATTCGAATCCAGGACCTCAGAGAACTGCCTTACCGCGCAAGCTTAATATAATTCCGGTAGCAACAGGTTTAAACGCACGGAGCGCGGGACGGGGATGTAGAGGTGAAGAGTTTACTTCTATTTTTATGACGCGTTTGCAGCTTTCAGTGTCCATCTTGACATATTATGAAATTCTTTAAAGAAAGTTGTTTCGCAGTGTTTTGACGTTACATTGTGGTTATTGTTCCATATTCGGTTTTGTGTAATTAAGGAAATAAATTTTTGGACTTTTATAAAATAACCGTATCTGCATGTTATTAAATACTGCAATGAAAAATTACTTCACAGGTTTATTTTCCCGCGAAACTCGCTTTTTAAAAATTGGTATGGCGGATCATCGTGGATTTAATTATCTTATTACCCAAGTCTTAACCTAATCTACAATTATCAGTTGACACAGTGACAATACCTGAGCGAGCACGCTCTCGATGAACACGGCTCGCCAACTCACGCCGCGGACTATCTTTATTGCTAATGCATGAATGAGTATGCATGTCTTTCTATTACCATATCCAAGCTTAAGGTAACATAGATAGATATAAGTTGCTATCTTAGCATGTCTTCTATGGCTTTAGTAATTATTTTTAGACCTAGCCACTGCTATGACAATATACAGAAAAAAATAACACGTACATAATATTATTTTCAAAATGGCTTTACGTTTAGAACCCAACGCAGTTGCAATTCATTCGTGGTCAGACACAAAAACCGGCATATATTGAGATCATGTCGTAAAGTTTTACTTGATATTTTAAAAGCCGGGCTATGCCAAACTCGCTATAGAGTATAGACTACGGATTCGCGCCAGCTCCTACACTCAGTAGGCTGGACACATTGGCCAAATTTGTACTCCAATAGTTTTGACCAATTGGTAATATTCGTTGTCTTATTCGAAATAATATCCGCCGCTGATGTAGGTTGTGCATGCTTAGCACATTGTGGTGACCCTCGGGATGGACGGCAGTGTGTTGTTGGCCTCATGCTGCCGTAGACGCCGAGGACGACCTTCGGTGCGCTGGGGCTTCTGAGCCCCCCACCCATAGGAGACGGGCCGCAAGGCGGCACCACGCAGGGGCGGTTGGGGACGAAGACTTAGACAACTCCGTCAGAGGAAGCCCGCAGCCGTTCCTAATGCGCCGAAGAGGGCCACCGCGGAGTTTTAGCTGGTAGGCCGTGCGTAGGTTAGTTGTACATAGGGACTCGGCCCGGCGGTCGCCCGAAGGTCGTCATCAAATCCGGGCGGCTCAACGCCGGGCCGTAAGGCACGGTTACCCGGTTGATAGTTTGCGATTTCACGGTAAATTGCATAGCCATCGCATTAAAGCGCTAAATAATATATATATATATATATATATATATCTTATTATTTTACTTCTTGCTAATATTATAAACGCGAAAGTGAGTGAATATGTTTGGATGTTTGTTAGAAACAAACGCAAGAACAGTTCAACGGATGGGCAATTTTCTGCATAGACAAAGAAGTACACGGCATTCTCGATACTAACAAGGTGAAATATTTGTGTAAAATATTAAACGCACGGTGTGAACACTACTCGAACAAAACAATGAGATGGCATATTACACGATGGGCGACACTGCAGGCGACGACTGAAACAGTATGTTCCTTCCGTTAGTGACCTCCTAACAGTTTGCTCCAATAATGATCATTGTGCGTATTATTATTTATTGCAATTGAATATCAAGACAAACATGCTATTCGCCTTGTGTTGAGCGATACGACCATCCATTAATAGAAGCGACACCATCCAGACCTTCGAATCACACACTCCACTGCACTCGTCACCCCCAACCCTGAGACATACAATTTAAAGTTTCATAATGGTTCATAATTACACTGAATACAACATCCTTCATGCCGGTGGTAGGATATATTTTGTACCCGTCTGACTGACAACCACCGTCCACCATACAAGATGTTAAAACCCGATATAGTAACCCACGAAAATGTGTCGAGTTCAGGGATCAGCCTGTGTATATCCATCCATACTCCATCTGAACCCCACTTCAATAAGATACCATCAGGCGCAGCGGGATGACTACAGCGCCCGTGTACAAGAATCCCTTCTTCCCGTGTGCATCACAGTTGCTATCCAATTCGATACTGATACAGTGCGTCACACCACCAAATATTTATGTGAACGTCACCTGCAATCGATGTTTGCTGTTATTGTTGATTTCAATTAGCATGACTCGGCGCAGGCGCCGGCTCGCGTGACGAAGACGTGCTGTGGGCGTGTCACACGGACCGACGATTCCACTGGCGAAGTCATTGGCTCAACTAACATACATATTATTAACTAGCTTCCGCTCGCAGCTTCGCCCGCGTGGATTTCGGACTTCAAAAATGGAGGAGGTGCTCAATTTGTCGGGATGTTTTTTTAAGTATGATGGTATGCAGGTGGTCCGATTGTCCTGTCAGGGGTCTGATGTTGGGATCCTGGTGAAATCGAAGGAAGCTTATAGCAGGAGTCAGTATTCACGCGTGATGCCGTATGATTAGCGTAGTTGATGTATAACTGTGGTGTTTCTATACCGATTTCTATTATTCTTTTTATGGAATATTTAATAATATTAACTTTTTTAATTAGGGATGACTGAGAGTGTTATAAACGTAAGAGTAGACAAATATAATGAGAAAGCTTCGAACTGCTAAGCTATCGGGAGTTACACGTGTTATTGTGAGTCAACCATAAAAGATAGACATATGCTGTCGTGGGATATTTTTTACATAATTTTAAGGAGAACATTTCCGTCATACATGATTTCTGCGTAGCTTTAACCATTAAGGCTGCACACGCGACGGAAGCTTAAAAAATGGAGTAACTTCTCCCGTTTTCCCAACATTTCCCTTCACTGCTCTGCTCCTATTAATTGTAGCGTGATGAAAAGTATACTATAATCAGCACAGGAGCATGACAAATAATTGTACCAAGTTTAGTTAAAATCCGTCGAGTAGTTTTTGTTTCTATAACGGTTATACAGACAGACAGACAGACAGACAGACAGACAGACAGACAGACAGACAAAAATTTTACTAATTGCATTTTTGGCATCAGTATCGATCCCTAATCACCCCCTGATAGTTACAGACAGAAAGACAGACAGACAGACAAAAATTTTACTAATTGCATTTTTGGCATCAGTATCGATCCCTAATCACCCCCTGATAGTTATTTTGGAAATATATTTCATGTACAGAATTGACCTCTCTACAGATTTATTATAAGTATAGATATAGATATAGATAGATAATATAAATGTGAAAATTAATAACGACTTATATGTATATATAAAAACTGGTTTACTGGTTGTAAAAAACTTTATACGAGTAGAGTTAGTTAAAACTTAAAAGTAGAGGTATTATAATATGCAAAAACCGCTTAGAGGATTACGTTAATATTGATCGGCACACAGAGAGACTATGACTTCCAGGACTAATACAGGTTAGGAGTTCGTTATATCGGTAAAAAGGTACTCATTGAGACTTTTAATCCAAAGCCTAATAATGAAACACCACCAGTTCAAAAAGCAGTTCTTGTCAGAGAAGAACAGACAGGAAAGTCTGGTATTATTCTTTTCAAAATCAGGTGAAGGTATAAACACAGTACATAACATAGAGAAAAAAAAACATTTTTTTTTTGTTCTTGTTTTAAAGCGGGTCACTCACTTGCTCGAGTAATCAAATATAGTAGACAAAATTGGCAAAACAGTCCATACAGGCATATATTATAATTAAACCCTAACTGACGGTTATCACTCGACTCCTCGCGCTAAGTTCCACACACTACATGAGCTCTACATCTGATCACTGGCCTGGGTCCACCGGGTTACATTCCATTGATTGCGGAATAGTCACGGACGTATGTTGTATTTTTTTCTTTTTGCGTTAACAATGTTTTCCACTATCGATTAGCCTCGTGAAATACGAGAAATGATATTAGTGAGGGAAGACATATAGATTGGGCCGACGGTAGGCCATCCAGGGAGGAGGCGATCACCGTAACTTATACTGGTATGATAACTAAAAGCCTGCAGTGGAGCGAGCGAGAACTATCAGTCACTACCACCAGCGCGAAGTGTAGCGTCGCTTTAGCTGACAGCGGGGCCACAAAGTTGCCATTTTTCGGTGTTAAACAGACCTCAGAAGCTCAGGTGTAACGAAGGATGAGTGTTGTAAAATTGTAACACTTTTTTGAGAATAGGTAAAATTTTATCGACCAGTTTCAAATAGTAAATTTTTACATTCTGTTATTTTACTCTCATTTAGTTCGAGCACTAAATGAGAGTAAAATAACAGTCGGGATCGATGGCGTGATATTATACGGCGGATGCTGGTGACAGGTGGTCACGACCCTCAAAACTAAGGAGAACGACGCATGGAGGAGGAGGAGGAGTTCGAGCACTGACCTTACTTGAGTCCACTTCGATTAATCAAAGATATTCTCTGCAAATATAGGTACTATATAATTATAGTCAGACATATCATTCCTTTCGCTGTGTGGCAGACCGCAAGCCTATCCGAAGTTCTACGAGACAGCGTGTTCCGCAAACCTTACGTACAAGCGCAGATCGATGCGCGCAGAACTCTAAATATTTAATCACTTCAAACATGTGTTATTAATTGAATCACTATCTAATCCCGATTATGATCCGCCATAAAACATCGCTGAGTGTTACATGCGCAGGCGCGGCTACAGTTGGGAGTATAAAACTAGTCAAGGCGCGAGACCGCAGCGCACAGCACTTTGCGGCCCTATCACCACCCACTACTAGCCACCATCCCCGCAGCATGGCGCTCCACTCGTACACTCTGCTGACGCTGGTGACCCTAGCGGCTCTGGTCGCAGCGAGAGCGCGCACCGACGAAGTCCTCGCTGACAGCGAACTCGTTCTTACGGTCTTGGTGAGCGATCATTTAAACTATTCATCTTAATTCATAGAAGAGTGGTGATTTGGTGAACGTTAGTTAAAAGGGTTAATATAATTTCAAAATCTTTTGAACATACAGATTCACCGACACGGAGATCGCACGCCCCTGAGCAGCACACTAGATATAAGTACCGACCCGGACGCGGTGCGTGAGGCCTCCGAACCCTACGGACTCGAAGAACTTACCAATGTAAATATCTACTGCGACCATTATTACATCTCATACGATGCTCACATTTATTTCTTGTAAAAACGTAACTCAAGACACTTCTAGGATATAATTCATTTCAAAAATCTGCCTTTATTACTATTACATCGCGGGGCCCGAATAAGAACATGACTGTCGAATATTGCGTAAAAGACCAACATAGTTCGTTAATGAATATTTTTTGGAAACATTTTTAAGGGCTTTGTGTTGGAGTAGCATAATAAACCATCAATACACTGTATCATCAATATACTGTTTTAACACTATATATGCAGGTGGGCAAGCAGACCGCGTACCGGCTCGGCCAGTCCATCCGCAAGCGCTATGGGCGGCCTCATTTCCACGCATTACAACTCCTCCGAGATCTACATCCGTTCGACAGAATCCACGCGCGCCCAAATGACCGTGCTCACCGCCATGGCCGCTGTGTACCCCGCCGGTGATGACAACTGGAGCGACTCTGTCCCGTGGCAGCCCACGCCGTACACCATGGTACCTGGGAAATACGACCCCGTAAGTGACACCGCCCATGCTCAGACAGAGCCTAATGTGGGAAAACAAACAGGAGTAAGCTTTGCATGTGTTGTACGCAACGAGTAAGAAGTAATTTTTATCGTAGAACGCCGCCTCGTCAAACTGCCCCAAGTTCGCAAACGCTTTCATGAGCAAGATGTTTTCGGCGCCTGCGGCGATGGAGCGCTACACGAACGTGTTGAACCAGTGGTCGGAGCTGATCGGCACCAACATCACCGCAACACCGGTGCTCGCTTATTCCTACTACGACGTTTACAAAAGTCAGGTGAGCCTCCACATATATATAAAAATATATTAAAAATTTGATTGTTCATCGTAGTAAAATGACTGAATTATACCTAATTGGATGTCTACCATAGTACCTAAACTATTATGATGAATTCCCGCCACAGTGACTCGTCCTGACTGGTTAACAGGGGCGAAACGTCCATAATACCCTATGCCCACCGACCTCCCTTTTAGGTTTTCGGTCATACTAAACAATACATTTAATAGGTAAATTATAAATTTAGAGCATATTAAGCTATGGAAGGTACTTTAATGATAACGTAATAATGACATCTATTGGCCTGTTAATATTGTATTCGATATCGATTAGTTATTTAAAAAGCAACGTTTCAATAACGTTAGATGGCGTACCTTGTATTTAGTTCCCCAGAAATTCCGTAACCAAAAAGAAATTGTGACGTCACAGGCGCAAGGTAATCCGTTGTCAAGCGGCTTAATGGCGTAGTATGTTTTTTACTATAGATAGCAGCACTTTTTAAAACCTACTATGCCAATGTTCGTCGGAATCTTGCGGAAGATATGGACAAAGAGAACTCGAGCTAGTTCAGCTTCACGTTAACCGACTTTGTATTATTGTCACTTTTTACGTCAATCAAACGTCATAGTTTATTATGGCACCAAATTGCGGAGTTTGTAAATTGTCATATTCATTTAATTTTTTTATAGTTGACATGTAGGTACACTTAAACTGTTGGTCTGTTTAGCGAGCGTGATACATATTACTTTGGGGAAATGACATTTACAGTTTTATTTCGAGAATAAACAGATACTTATTATAGGTAGGTAGTGGTGATTATAATGTAAATATTTTGTTGCTGTTATAACAAATTGAAAAACTTATAATTGAGGTTGATGACATTAGAATTATTTACGTTTATTGTTCGATTTTATGAATGTTTCAATTATTTTCGCATAATAGATACTTTAGTAGGCATGTTAACGATTGTTGATTTATTATTTATCAATGACTAATCCGCGGCCTTAGTTTTTGTTTTCCGATAAATTGCCCGCGATATGTTAACTAAAGTAGTTTTTTTACACCAGCTAAGATTTTGAAAAAAATTAGCTTCCGAAAAATTTCACCCTTCGCCACTGCTGTGCTGTTTAATGTGTGATAGTGTATAAATAATATTATGTGAGTACGCTATATTTAACAGCAGGTTCAATGTAGTCACAATGTAAATCACTCAAGTTTCTAAAAAAAATAAACAACGTTATTCACTTTTCACCAAATAAGCCCGCTAAATTATAGCGGCTCATATAATGTAATAACAAATCAATTTCATAGGTACAGGACCCGTTATAAAACTGTTATTTTCGTGAATAACAGAGGTCTTATTTCAAGGTAAATCCAGGTTTTTGTAGTTTAGACCAACGTACGAGTAAGATGGGCACATGACGTGAAAGATCTCCTCCCGTAAGCAACTACCATATCAATAAAGTTATGGAGAGTTGCAGACCTTGATAGAAAGGAATAGGGGTCAATATATAAAAGGTGGTATTTAGACTTCCACTAAGTTTTTTTTACCTCGTACAGCATGACTCGTAATAACGACAGGAATTTACAGATCAGCCTCGGCGTGCCACTGACCGAGGAGTTGCAAGCCCTGCTGCCGCAAATCAAGGAAATAGCTGGCGAAGCCATGGAGGTCTTATTGGGTGATGAAAACTACGTGGCGCTGGAGGCCGGTGAGTCTCCTCTCGCACGCCGTTACTCGCAACGTACTTAGTAAATTACATTCATGATCAATTTTAAGGGATAAGGAACGCAAATGCTCAATAATATTAAATATCTTTAGATGGGGTATTTGCTTGGAGATGGAAAAAATAGGACTCTTAAATGTTTTTAAGAGTTTCATTTATTTTATTATTTGGCTTAGTCCTAATGTAATGAATATGAATCATAATAAATTTACTGACTTTTCTATTTTTTGGAAATTTCAATTCTGTTCCCAAACGATGAAATATGTATTGCCATTGTGTTACGTCAACACGTCTTGATATATTGAAATGATAATGATATCGGAATGGCTCAAATATTCAGTAAGATGACTCAAGCGTGGGGTGGCAAAAATCTGCATTTAACTTAATTTTTCCTTTTTGCATTCCTCTAAATGTGACCATGAGTGTATTATTCCGAAGTTGTATATTCTACAATACATTTTAGCTATTTGATAGGCGGAGACTGGTGTGATGGAGACTTGACTTATAACTGTGTTGTGATGTTGAAGGTGTGTACATGAACGACGTCATCACGGCGATGACCTCGGCAGCAAGCGGCGACGTGTCGCAGCCCCTGCGCATCTACTCCGCGCACGATACTAACGTGTACTCCGTGATGGTGGCGGCCCGCATCACGCCGCGCCAGGGCGTGCCACCATACTGTTCTTCATTCGCATTGGAACTGCGCAAGCGCACTGATACTGGTGATTATGTCGTGCTGGTGAGTACTACAGCAGTGGATGACATTACTGCCATGTACAATCGGCCAAGTTCACGCTCGACCACCCTAAGGGTGAAAATAACTTGGCAAATTTTTTTTACTGCGTTTGGGAGGTGGGGCTTGGGATCAATTGCATAGATCGATATTAGTCGTTGGCCTGCTGGCTACTTGCAATGACGTTACGTAACACCACCGAACCGCTGCTGAGTGTATAATAGAAAACGAAATTAAAATTGATGCGCGCACGTCTATGCTATGACGATAATTCCTATAGTTGTAAGATGCATATCGTCGGCTTAAAGAACGTATTAACAAAAGTTTTATAGTTTGGAGACAATCGCGATTTACAGTGTTTTTATTGTTGAATTTTTGGCATTATCTATTAATAAATGAGAAACGACATTACGTTAGTTATTTTATATTATATTATGTGTCTGATTACCTTCTTTTTATGTTTTAACAAACCAAAGTTTATGTTGTATTCAAAAATATTAATTTTAAACCAATGTCTGTCATATATTTTGTCACAACTGTATTTTTGTAAGTAAATTATGATTAGCTACTTTTTTAAGCCGTTTTGTTTTAGTTTTTGGTCTCTTTAAACCCATAGTCTATAATTAATTTATTAAATAAATTTAATGGCTGCATATTATGATTGAATTTTGAATCGTAAAAATAAAACAGTTCAATTTATTCGATTCATATTATAATCATAAATCATAGTTAATAGATTTCATTATTTGAATTATTATGTTGTTTAATTTCAAAAACTTAGACGATAACATTTTATTCCAATCTCTGTATTTACAAATATGTAATATTGACCTAAAATAATTAGCTTCTTGGAGATACTGATTTTTTTAAAATTTCCTCTTAATGATCTATTTTTATCTTAAATATGAATAGTTTTTTAGTTAATAACGAAATACCTTTTTTCCATCCAAATTTGAACTAGTTAACTTTTTTGAAGTAGTTAATTGGACTATTTATCGGTATGCAACGATTATTATTTATTGAATTTGAGGCGAGTTTAAAGATTTTATGTGTAGGCGGTAATTTGCTTTTATTAGAGTAATATTGAAAGGCCAACATTTTTCTTTGCTGCAGATGTTGTTTAAAAAATATAAATATTTCACATAAAAATGGTTTGTTAAAAAGCGCATTTTTATGAATGTTTGTATTGACGCCGGTTTTACGTGGACGCATTTATCGTTAAACTGAGTATATTGTTATGCTATTGAATTTAGAGGCATTTAAAGATTATAAGTTGATTGATGATGCGTTGATTTGAATTCTTATTTCAGTAATATTTGCCAGGCTAACATTTTATTGCTGCACATGTCCACTTTGTAAACTTTAGTTACTTTCTTTAGCCAATTATTTAGTTTTCGCTCAGTTAAAACTCAAAGCCTATAATCAATTTACAGTTATTGAATTTATTATTGGATTTAATAGCTGCATATTATGATTGAATTTTTAAATTGTAAAATTTACTTAAATAGTTCAGTTTATTTAATTTTTTCAATCGAATGATTGATAACAATGATTATTTAACAATGATTTATGATTATGTGAATACATAATCATAAATCATTGTTATTCATTTCATAATTAGAAATTGATATTTTTTCTCCAAATTCTTTATGCTTTTTTGAACATTTTATTTACTTTTTAAAGGACATGTCCGCTTTTTGTATGGGCGCTGGTTTTTTGTTTCGAATAAATTCTAACCAACCTCAAACTTATTGAATAAAAATGTGCCAAAAATTTGTAACTTGGAGTCATTACAATAATAATTTTAGAGCCTTCATTTATAAGAAAAATAAGAAAGAAATGTCATGGCTGAGTAATTCATACAAATCATTTCACGATTCGTCAAAAGATATAACTACCTGTTTTTTTTTGACATAAGTAAGTATTATTATTATCATTTGCGGATATAAAGGGAAAATTTAAAAAAATAAGAAAATTAGACAAACTTGTTATTCGCAGTAATTATTTTCAGAGATAACTAAACAAGATTTTTGATTACTTAACTTTTTTTGGGATGCCTTCCAAATGTAATGACGTTTATATTTGCAAAGGGTTCATTTTAAGTGTAATATTTAAATTAAATAAAATTTTTAAAATCTCACAATCAAATCTTTCAAATAAAATGATTTATTTCAATAGGCTCGTTTTGTGAACCAGTCGGTGAGGCTCACGCACACATCGCTACGCTATATATTATCGAAAGTTAAAATAGAATATAGCAGATAATATATTTGCAATAGCAACAAATAATGAGATACACATGTAAAATGAAATTTCGTAGAAAGGCCATGTAAATAAAACACATTTTTTGTTACTTCAGTGATATGATTTATTTGTATTCATTACAAGTTTGACACGCTGAGCAGGCAGGTTGAGTTGAGGGTGCGCACTGGATCAGTCAGCGATGAAGCTCTCATCCGCATCCTAGTGTATCCATCGAGAGACGTTGGTTCTCTGTAATACAATTAAATTATATATTAATTACTAAAATCTATTATTATAATAATATTTTAACGTAATGACTACAGTGCCAACACAATAAAATTTATATGGGAGCAGAACGCCTGTGCGGTCGACATAAAATACGTGGGTTAAGTACGAAATAATCCATATTAAGTAAAAAAAAAATCTGATCTATTTTCCATAATTGCACACATTTTATTGAGATAAAAATCCCAAATTGCATTTAATCGGATTGTAATTCTACTTTAATTTAAGTGCTACATATTATGTTGTTATAAAAGAAACAATAATAACAGAAACCTCTGGGTAGAACTTAAACGTCTATAAACGGATCTTACAAATGCGCCGACATAGTTGATTACTCTAGTAAGAAATCATAATACCACTACTTAAAATCTTTAAACTCATCTAAATTCAATAAAGAATGGACGCCGCTTTCCGATAAAGGCGTCGACGTGGAACCGGGGTTAATAAAAACATAAAAATTTCGTGTTCTAACAAAGACCCTTTTATGTGAAATATTTACACTTTTAAACTGCACATGTGCAGCAATAAAAGTGTTGGCCTTGCAATATTACTGTAATAAAAACAAATTACCGCCTATACATAAATTATTTAAACTCGTCTATATTTTTGGCATCAAATAATAATTAATAATAATGGGGACAGAATTTCGGGCGTTGTGACTTTTTTAAATTGGAAATTTTCTCCTTATCTCTTAAATATTAATATTTTTTAAGTTATCAAAGAACCTCTTTATCCTCTTAATAACAATTGTATTTTTTAAGTGCTAATGAACACTAAAGATTATTTTTCAAGACGACATCCCAAATCGAATGAGCTATCAATCATATGTTTTGGAATACACAAATTGACACCTTTTTGAGCTTATTGACTGGACTAAAAGGCTTACCGGCCTGTCATAATATCTTCCCAACATTAAACTAGTGATTACTATTAAAACTCGACGGTAAAAGTTACGCTAAATGCTACTGCTGTTTTAATATCAAAAACTCTGAATTCTTAACTGAAGTCAAGAAAAGATAGGTAACACCTATAACTATAGTGAGCATACCCGCCGAAGTAGTTTATTTTTGCATTGAGTACTTTTTAGTTTTTCAATTATAATTTTTTTTAATATTTTTACATTACATTATACGTAAAGCAACTTAAATAACATACTACAAAGATTACTATAAGTTTGATTAATAGCACTATGTTAATTTTTGGCAAAAAACACACCAATGACAGTAATCATATTTGACCCTACGATAGATAGGATAACTTAAGGATTAATATAAAATATAATAAGTAGCATATTGAAGTCCGTTTTTTACAATTAAAGGTATAAGTATTCATCAAAACTCAATAATATTATAATAACTTATATTTAAAAGAGCTTAAAAAGGAGGTAGTTTATATTGGCTATAAATATAATAAATTATGATGACCAATAATTTCAAAAAAGCCATAAACCGCGATTTTCTCAAAACGAAAATATTAATTATTAGTTCTCTGCGCTGACGATCTTTTTCCCACGCATATTAACATCTACTAGTTAAAATTAATATTAAAATATTTATCGAGTATAGTATGACTGATTTACTTACCGTAAGAATTAAATGGTGCAGTAGTCACAGGACAGGTCGGCGACTAAGTAATCAAGCTTCCAGTAAACAAACATAAGTCTACGTAGTGGCAAGATATCGATGGCCGTAAACGAAAAAATAATTGTGAGTAAAATGTTACTCAATAGGTGCGTGCGCGTCGTCAATCAGTAAAATACAACTATAGTAAACAATAAGAGTTATCTGCTGTTCCTTTCGCACATCTCCAAAACTGTCGTAATTGGTGAAATATGAGACAGGGGCGTGTCTAAATATCTCGGGACATTAGACCGGTCAAGCAAAATGTATTTGGAAGTGTACTAGCACGAACTTGGCCGATTGTACACAGGTTAATATAATCTGTCACACGTTGTTGTTGTGTCGCAGCCGGTGTACCAGAGCTCGCCGGACGCCGAGTTGATGTACCTGCAGGTGGAGGGGTGCAGCGCGCTGCTGTGTCCGCTCGACGAGTTTGTCTCCATCACGAAGCCCTTCGTGCTGGACGAGAACACGTGGCGCAAGAAGTGCGCCTAAACCGATGACTCCAGCACCGCTCAAGTCTTAAATGACAATACATTTATTTATTATTGTTGTAATTAAACGAGATTTAACATGTTTTGTATTTTGATTTACTCAGATTGATCTCTCATTACATTAATTATAATTGTACAACAGCATTACACAGCAGAGTTTGTATGTTAAAGACAATTGGAGAGGTGCAACCATAGACAGAAATAAATAGTTAAAACTGAGGACAGACTTAAGAATATAAAGGCACGTTCACAAAGCTGGTAAACGCACAATTTCTATAATATTATAACTTCAACAATTATCTTATATACAAAATCGGATGAGTTAAGGCTGTTTACATCCGAATGAAAAAATCATAAAATATAAGATTATAAAGGGTTACTTTTAAAGCACCGGCAAACTCGCAGGACTAAATAGCTTATATCATATACAACAATGTTTGTTCTAAAAAACACTCTAAAGAACAATTAGGGGTTTGAGTAGGTACTTTTAATGTCAAAATTTCAAAAAACCACACA
Organism: Manduca sexta; assembly: GCF_014839805.1. NCBI lineage: Eukaryota > Metazoa > Arthropoda > Insecta > Lepidoptera > Sphingidae > Manduca > Manduca sexta. Next base: position 12,172,922 of record NC_051121.1, on the reverse strand, counting down.
CTTTGTAAAAACTGCCAATTCGCTTTAAAACACAATTAGACTTTGTCTACAAAAAATAATAGCAACGTATTCAGGAATTAAAAATTGTACAAAACACAATTACTGAGTATGTATAAATTTCACATGAGTTCCAACTTCCAAGCCGCCGATACAAAAAGTCTTACTGCACACGAAACGCCCCCGCTTTCCAATTCTCTTTGTGAGGTTGTACACTAATCTAACATCACGTGGTGAGACACGTGTCGCGGCGCGCCCGCCGTCTCCTGAGGCTTGCGCCGCGAGTAGGTGCGCCCGGAACCTGGGTGTCATCGCGACAGCGCCACGTAGTTATAGAATCATCACATATATCAAGCTATGAAAATCTACTTTCAATAAAACTCTATACCATTTTTAAGTAGTTTACAATTCCTTTTATGGAAATTGCACACATTTCCGAAAAATATATTTTGTAGAGAATTCATCAAATGCAGATTATGGTAATACTTGCAATGACGGGAGCGTGTCATCCTGCAGCGCTCCGCACCGCCTGAAGCACGTCGTATCGCAGAGTCCGCATAGCGAATACAATATATTGTTTCTTGCATACAAATAAAAACCAAAACTGCAACATCGTTCGGCCTATTCTGACCTTAGTCTGGTTTGTTTCAAACTTTCTAAACAGCAATTTTATTGCTGCATCAAACAAATTTACCCACGGCGTGAGTTGGACTTAATTTCTAATCACTACCACATGGTAAACCGAAATTCCAACGTTTCCAGAGGATACGGAAAAATAACTGAAACCAGAACCCTCAAACAAGGGTAATGCGTGAAACGATACCACACTTCTTTTATAGTCACCGATGAACATATTCCGCGATGGAGCAGTTAGCATCAACCGCCAGTTAACCGTCGCGTAGTCACGTTACACAAGACATCTCCGTAGATTGTCCACACTATGCGCGGCACACGCACAGGATCGCATTACCAACAAAAGTTGGATCGCAGTATACGTATAAACATAATCATGTTCAGTTGAAGTCGTTTACACATAACGTTCTCCACTGCAGCATTGGTATATGGCATGCCACATAGCGTAGGTGTGTAGTGAACACTTCTTGTATGGACATCGATTACTTATCCCAATTCTGATATCAGTATGTTGAAGTGACTGATTTAAAATAAAAAGAGCCAATCCTGACGTCAAAAATACTTTAATGCATAAAATATTTCACCAACCAACCGACCGGTTTGATTGTCAATGAAGAACTGACTATGTCTTGTTTTTTTTTAACCTAACTTTTGTTAGTCTGCCCGGCTTATACAAACACACCGCATTTTCGGGTGAACGCTTTAAGCACTCATAACCCTTGAGAATTAAGTGACCATGCTGAGGGCAACCCACTAATGGGTTACAGAACAATCACTGGGAGAATATGAGACATCAACGATTATGGATTCGGGTGGACGTGTAGCGACCTACAATCTAACCATTACCGTTTTCGGAGATACGTGGGCCGGAATTATGAGAAGGGTAGGGGGGCGGGGAACACGGCGAGATCTAGAAATTTGTTTTGCAAAACCTGCAGACGCTGAAGTCGAGCAGGAGGTATGTGCGCGAACGCGAGCGACGCGTATGTTCCGATCGACCTAACACACGTGGTAAATATCCGAATCTTGTCGCGAGTAGACATGTTACTGTTTTAATTTTAATTTACGAATATCTTTTAGGTAAAGCGAGAAGAATAAACGAAAGGTAGCGGAGCCCGGCGGCACTCCGGTGATAATGATTTGACGGGAAGAAACACTTTCCTCCATGCGATATTTGAAACTGCAATTCGACAAAAAGTCTCGTATAATGTGCACGAGCTATTTGGACACATTGAGAGTCTACAGCTTATTAAGAAAGCCGTAATGTCATACTCTGTCGAATGCTTTTTCAACATCGAAGAAAAGAGCACCGGTAGGGATGTTATATCTAAACTTATTATATACATACTCTGTGATGCGGAGTAACTGAAGTACGTAACTGTGTCTACTACGGCAACCAAACTGCTGCTGAGCTACTATTTTGAGACGGTCGAGGACAATCCGTTCATAAAGTTGCTAGACAGAGGCCACCTCGTTCCTTTTGAAGCAACGACACAGCTTCCAAAAAGCCTATTGGGTCGGTTTGAGTTCCAATAAAGGGTGTCCCATCTCGAATTGACGGCCTCTTGTATGCGACGTTTGGCCTCGCGTGGGAGATAATGTGCAAGACGTCATCGTTCCGGGGTGGGATTAGTCGCACAGACTTTGAGTGATGCGTTTCGCCTCCTCACTACCCACCGCGCGTCTTCGGGGAGTTGCCATTGACCGTGAAGAGTCTTCGAACGCTCTCGAAGCTTTCGCTCGACACGTGTTGTAGGTGGTTGGTGTAGGAGCGAATCGCGCCGGTCGTTTCCTCACGAGTCAAGATGTTGGGCAGGATCGCGGAAAGATCAAGGGATGACTTGTCAGCGAGCTTGGTACTCAAAAGGCGCCAATTCATTTTCACCTTTATTGGTTCGTTAAGACCTATGTGAGGAAAACTGGCTTAGTGTTTTTATAGCAAAAAGTGTCACAGATACCCTCTCAAAAATATTTTTGTCCCAACAATATATTATAAGTAGAACTTGTTGGCGACGCGCCGACCCCGTCAGCTACGTGCCGACCCTTTCGCTAGTGAAAAGTGACTTACAAGTGCGCGTATATGATGTGTCGACCCCCTCACAGTGCTAGTGACATCATACGAACAATATGAATGTTATAATAAAGTGAATAGTGTTAGTGAGATAATGTTGATTGTAAATTTTGTGTCTATTTTTTGGTGTTACTTGTTGTAGTGTTAATGTATAGTCGATTCGGGTGTGTATTCTAATAGCGCTCATTGTTAGCTTTAATTTGATGTATAACATGTACCCGCGCGTTTGATAATTTAATAAATAATCGCTAATAATGTCAAATGCCATAAAACAATTATCGTAGAAATTGGGTCAATCGGTCGCGGCTCTCTCTACGGTATAGCCACAACCCAGGTAAGCTAACATCTGTGAAGTATTTTTATGGGTTCACGGATTAATCTCAAGAAAACAAAAAAGCGAAGAAGCCTCAACAAAACTCCTCGAAACGGAAGACTCCACAAGACTGAAGACTCTTCAAAACGGAAGACTTTCTGAGAAGATTGAAAAGGGGTGGGGTGCCTTGGGGATTATAGGGTGGCATTTGGCACGGCACTCTATAAAATAAAAATGCATTATTCATCACGTAGGCGAACATAGTTGCACTTATGATAAGTCAAGGTACATGAGAATATTTAATTATTACTTAATTAAATTAGCTTATATAAACAAAGACAATTTATCTTGAAAATAAAATAAATGAAAAATATACTTAGTAAACAAAGAAGCCAGCTCGGGCTGGTAGGGAAGAAGAAATAAATTGATGTATATATGTATTTTTAAATAAGCAATAAGGAAGAAACGCGTCGCGATCCTCACCGGTGAGGACAATAAAAGCCCTAACCTAGCTAACCTACCAGCCTTTCATTAACTACCTTAGCGATGACTACCCGAAGAAGAAAGGCAGAAAGAAAGGCCGGGCTTTATTTTTTGTCATCAATTGTCCATTCTTTTATAATATTGTTATTAAATATATTTCTTTTGAATGAGTCTTTTCTATACAAAGTCTGATTAATTATATAAGCTAATACGCGCACATCACCGTAAAAGTGCGGAGAAAATCCACATAAAAGTATTTAACAGTAACTAAAAATTTATGAAAAAATAACAATAATACTAAAAAAAATTATAAAAACTATGAAACAGTGTACAGCGTGCATACACCTACATTTACAAACATAATATTTTCATTTCATATTTTGACATAGATCTCGGTCAATATAATTTAAATTATTAATTTCAAGGCTGGTGCAACAAAATGATCGGTCGGTCGTCTATAATAAATTGGTAATTCAATGAGTCAATATAAAATAAAATATATCACGGAAATTTAAAACTGTTACCCAGCATAATGTCAAAATTGTAGAAGGTACACATGAGACGTTTATGTAGTTAATTTTTAATATTGGCGTTAACATAGGGTTGGACAGGGTGTGCAGGACTGTTTTTCCAAACTGTCTGATCATCGAGATAATCCTTTACATTATAATACCCCTTTGACATTAACTCGCGCTTAACATGACACTTAAATTTGTAGCCGGGCAGATTGGTTATTTCAAGAGGAATTTTATTATAGAATTTAATACAATTCGCTAGATAAGATTTGTTTTACAGAACCTGAAATTTGGAACAACTAGTTTATTCTTATTTCTAGTGTTCAAACAGTGCAAGTCACTGTTTTTCATAAAAGTACTTAGGTTCTTACGGACATACATAATATTTTGAAAAATGTATTCAGCTGGCAAAGTCAGTATATTCACCTCCTTAAACAGTTCTCTAAGGGAATCGCGAGACCGAAGATTATAAATTGCACGAATCGCTCTTTTCTGTAAAATAAAAATGGTCTGCAGATCTACTGCAGTACCCCACAGAAGAATGCAATATGACATAATGCTGTGGAAGTAAGCGAAATATACTAACCTTGCCGTAGCCACATCAGTTAAATATCTGATCTTCCTAATAGCAAAGACTGCAGAACTCAATTTACTCGAAATTCTTTGAATGTGGGGTCCCCATTGTAATTTCCTATCGACAGAAACCCCAAGAAAGACTGTAGAGGGTACTAATTCTAGTTTATTCCCGTCTAAAACAATATTAGTTCCATTAATCTTGTTCAGTAACGAGAATCAGACACATTTAGTTTTTGCCGCATTTAATAGAAGATTATTGGCAGAAAACCAGTCAGAAATCAATTTAAATACTTTATTTGGCTCTATAAAATTTCCTTCCCTTCTATTTAGTTTAAATATTAGAGAAGTGTTGTCAGCGAATAATACAACTTCAGCCATTTTGTTAATAATGTACGGTAGATCATTAATATAAACTAAAAACAGAAATGGTCCCTAAATTGAACCCTGGGGGACCCCAATCCCAACTGTGGACCCTGCAGAGGAAACGTTGTTGATAAAAACTTTTTGTTTCCGACCAGATAAATATGAAGATATTAGTTTAAGGCCCACTCCCCTGATGCCGTAATAGTGGAGCTTTAAAATGAGGGTTCCATGATCAACGCAATCGAACGCTTTGGAAAGATCACAAAATACCCCTAAAGCACCCTGCGATCCCTCCCAGGCATCCAACACAGCTTGCGTGGACCTACCCTTTGTAAAACCGAATTGCCTGTCATGTAGAATCTCATTTTTATTAAAGAACACCAGCATTTGATTGAGCATTAACTTTTCGAATACTTTACTTAAAGCTGGTAAAATAGAAATAGGCCTATAATTGGAGGGGGTGTTGGAGCAACCAGTTTTCAAAATTGGTACTACTTTACTTATCTTCATAAGATCAGAGAATATGCCGTCTCTTATGCAGCAATTAAAAATATCAGAAAGGATTGGGGCGATGCTAACTATCACTGACTGTAACGCTTTAACAGACAAACCCCAAAGATCTTCAGTACTCTTCATGTTTAAGCTCCTGAATACTTTTATAACATCATAATGGGTAACACATTCAAATTTGAAATTTGGAATTGATAAATCTAAATATTGTTTTAAGAATGACTCAGCTGCCTCTGGTGAGGATGTCAGACATTTTGTCGTCTCAAATGGTATGTTATTGAAAAACTTTTCGAAGTAATTAGCCACAGAATTATTGTTACTATAGTTTCTTACTTACATTTTTTTATATGTCGTCTCCCTATATCTACTACACTCCTACTTCACCTGCCGCTGTGCAGGTATACACCATACACCCCACACATACAGTTACACGCCTTTAAAACATCATAGCGGCGTGGGAAGATACAACGGGCTGGGTACCGGCGACTGAATCTTTCAACTCAGTTACACACCCAGCAGCTGGGAGTACCTGAGGTCTCCCGGCACCCCAATAGGACTTATTCCTTCTCCTTTTATATATTAAAAAAAACACAGTTATGTATTTAAACAGTAAATCAATACTTGTTAAACATAATTATGTACAAACCGGATAACCTGATTAACCGGGTTCACAATGCTCACGTTTCAATGATTTCTCAATAACCTGTACCTATTAAATTAAATTCATTATCAAATGCCCACGACATTCTAAAAACATCAAGATCTTTCGAGAAGGTTCTATCGTCAATCCTACCATATTTGGATAGGCGCTTTTATTGGTGAGTGTCAATGGGTGTAACAATATTGTGCAAAAGGTGAACTGTTTTATTATAAGTGTTATAAACATAACTCTTATAATAAACAGTTTATAATGTAACGATTTCTTAGTAACCTGTAACTATTTAATTTTAAATTACATTTTTTGTTTTTATTGGTTTGAGAACATGGTTTTATTTATAACAAAATTAGAAACAAATTAGCAAAATGTTGTTTTCAGCTCGATATCTGGGTGCCAAAAGCTCACTGAAAGAAACCAAATGAACAGTGTACTCATTGGCGTTTCTCTATTAAGACGTAATGAAAGGGAAACGTTTTTGAAGAGTTTTTTTTTTTATATGGGCTAGGCAAAGTTACCCATTAGATCTGATGGTGAAGCGAGTTGCGTCCAATAGATGATTACCCCTCGGCGGTCGACATATTTATGCCGGCCTGTTGGAACCGGATTAATACATAGACTGACCCTAGAACCCGCCACACTCCAGATAGAATCAATTATAAAACAACGAAATCATACATTCATGAGATTTCGACGCTTGAATTTCAAGTGCCTGTATTGTTTCAAATGGTTCGCATTTTTTTGCAAAGTCAGAGTTACTAGAGCTGGTTACAAAGAACTCAACTCTTCACAAAGATTTGCGCGAGATCCTTTTTTAACTTATATCTAGTAATAAATTCGGAGTCGTCTAGGTTAAAGATATCATATTCCTTGCGTAATCTCTGTCGTCGCAGCTTGCTTGCCGAGCTACCAGCAGAATTATCATTCTATATTATAAATTCGAAGAATTCGTATACATTGGCTATCTAAAACCACATCATATCATAATATTATTTAAGCGTTCTTTTTGGATGAGATACCGTTATAACACAGATCATTAGTATTTAAAATACTTAATTATGCCTTTTTTACATACTTTTTAAGATTATATCAAAGAAAATCGAAAAAATAAAAAAATGTTATAAATGACATAAAAACAGTATTACTTACTGTCAAAAGACACTTCATGGTACGCTACTGAATGAATGATTTACGATGACGTCACACAAAACTGGTTTTAATAATGATTTATGTTTACGCGAATGTTATAGATTAAAATTAAACTATTTTTTGGATTGCATCGCAGTTTTAATATTTTAGTTTTCTCCCAGCGTTTCGAAGACTTTGCAACCTTCGTGATTCCGGGGTGGACTGAGGTGGTGGTCATCCGCAAAGTCATAGTTACAATATCTTATCTTAGTTACAATATCTACCTACATTTTACAATTATACAACTTTGTTTTTAGGTCTTGACAGTCCGTTCTGCGCAGAATGAGCTCACAGACTCACAGTGTCTTGAAGTCTGGCAGCCTGTATTTCGGGTTCTGACTTAATTAAATATAGAAGTGGATCCCAGGCTTTCTTTGCAGGCTTTCTACAGGCCTCCAACCATCTTCTCTATTAAAATTTAGATGTCTTTTTAATTTCAATAGCATGGCGAATGATCCAAGTCAGAAATCGGTGTTCTTTGGCAAGGTTTTGCGGCCCCTCCTACATCGGCCTAACAAAAATTGATATAGGGACCCGCGTAAAAGTTATTAAGTAACCTTGATGCACCTTACACACACCATACCTTATTTATCTCTGCATCACTCTTAGGTTGACTGGGAGAGAATGCCTTTGGCATTAAGTGCGCCCATATAAATATTATGTATGTAAAGTGCATAAATAAATAAATAAAAGAACACATAGCTGACGTGAAACACCGACGCTCTACCAAGTCTGCAGTCGCTAAACACTCTGAAGGAGGCGCCAATCATTATCTGCGACTAGCCAAGCCAGTTGAAACGTTGTATAGTTGTAAAATGTAGGTAGATATCGTAACTTTGACTTTGCGGATGACCAACATCTATCCAGTTCAATTGTGTCTACTGGTGAAGGATAATAATGTCTCGTCGGTCGGTACTCTATCTGAGCCCCACTTCACTTTCCATCAGGTGCAGAAGGTGGACTTTGCAGCGCCCGTGTACAAGAATCCCCTCCCGCCGCGTGCATCGCGGTTGCTATCCAGTCCGGTACTGACACAGTGCGTCACCCCCACCGAGTATTTATGCGAGCGTCACTAGTTATCGACGTTTGTTGTTATTGTTGATTTGTATCAGCATGACTCGGCGCCGGCGCCGGCTTGCGTGACGAGGACGTGCGGAGGGCGTGTCACTCGAACCGTCGATTCCACTGGCGACTGTAAATCATTTGCTCAAATTACATAAGCCTTATTAATAATATAAATATGAAAGTTAGTGACAATTTATATATTATATCGATCTTAGTCAAAACTTAAAAGCTGTATGTAGTATGCAAAAGCCGCTTAAAGGATGATGTTATAATTGGCCCGCACAAAGCGAGACGATGATGTCCGGGACTAATACAGGTAATAGGAGCTCCCTGTCTTGGTAAATAAGTTGAGTGCCTATTGGATGGGATTATCTCTTTAAGACGGAACGGCGACTAATGCCTAAAATCTGAAATGAAATAATTTATTTGAACCTATAAAATGATAAACGTTATTTAGATTCCGCTCATTTAAACTGTACCATCAGTTCGGAAAGCAGTTCTCATCAGAGAAGAACGACCAGGAAAGTCTGGTGTTGTTCTTTTCAAAATCAGTTTAAGGTATAAACTGCAGTACATACGTGATGCAGACAAAAAAATATACAATTATTTATTTTTTATTGTTGTTTCAATTCATAGTTAAGACGGGACAACGTCTGTGGGGTCAACTAGTAGTTAATAAATAAACTTTAAATTCCATTACAATCCTTTCATAAATAAAAGAATTTGAAAATTCCAATATAATTTCTTAGTTCTTAGATATATTAAGCGAAATGGGCAGAACAGTCCATACAAACATATTATAATCACACCCTAACTGGCGGTTATCACTCAACTCCTCGCGCTGAGTTCTACACAATACGTGAATGCTACACCTGGTCGCTGGGCCGGGTTCACTGGCTCACGTATAGATCACATTCCCTTGACTGTTTGGATGGTCACGGACGTAGGGGATCAGGTTGTAGGTATATTTTGTTATTTTTTTTTGTGGTTGGAATGTTTTCCATTATTATCCCTCAGTCTAAAAAGACTTATTTTTAAGTAGTCCGGGGAGGATGATATTATCAAGAGAACGTTGGACTCAGTTTCTAACCAATGTAATATTATGTCCCTTACACTGGTATGATAACTGAAACCCTGCAGTAGCCCTCTTCGAGGTAGGCGTATCTGCCACCACCACCCATGTGAAGGGTGACGCCAGCGTAGATGTGATATCATAAAATGATTATCACTCATATCATTGTTCACCTTCGCTGTGTCGTAGCCCACAATATTATCCAGGGTTGGATTACGCGACGGCGTGCTCCGTACATCTTACATACAAATACAGATCAATAGGCGCGGAACTCCAAATAAGTTTAATCACTTCAAGCGTGTATCATTAATTTAATCACTCACTAATCCCGATTATGATCCGCCATAAAACAATGCCGCCTGTTACATGCGCAGGCGCGGCCACAGCTGTGAGTATAAAACTTGTCGAGACGCGAGATCGCAGCGCACAGCAGTTTTCGGCCCTATCACCACCCACCACTAGCCACCATCCCCGCAGCATGGCGCTCCACTCGTACACTCTGCTGACGCTGGTGACCCTAGCGGCTCTGGTCGCAGCGAGAGCGCGCACCGACGAAGTCCTCGCTGACAGCGAACTCGTTGTTACGGTCTTGGTGAGCGAGCATTTAAACTATTCATCTTATTATATAGAAGCGTTACACAAAAGCGATGTCTATGCTTTTGGTCCTCGTTAGTTAAAAAGGTTAATCAAATTTCAAAATCTTTTAAACACGCAGATTCACCGGCACGGAGACCGCACGCCCGTGCAGGGCTCGCTAGAGTTGAGTAACGACGTGGACGCACTGCGAAAGGCCTCCGAGCCCTACGGCTACGGACAACTCACCAATGTAAGTATCTACTGCGACCATTATCACATCTCATACGATGCCCACATTTTTTAATGTAGAAACGTAACCCAGGCACATCCTCGAAATAATTCACTTCAAAAACCTGTTTTTATTACTTTTACACTGCGGAGCCAGAATAAGTATATGAATATCGAAAAGTGCGTAGTAGACGAGTGTGGTGCGTTATGATTTTTTTACCCATTTCAAAGAAACGAGGAGCTTTATGTTGGAGTAGCATAACGAGCCATCAATACAGCTGTTATAACACGATATTGTATGATGCAGGTGGGCAAGCAGACCGCGTACCGGCTCGGACAGTCCATCAGCAAGCGTTACGGCAGTCTCATTTCCGCGCATTACAACTCGTCCGAGATCTACATCCGCTCGACGGACTCCACGCGCGCCAAGATGACCGTGCTCACCGCCATGGCCGCTGTGTACCCCGCCGGTGATGACAACTGGAGCGCCTCTCTCCCCTGGCAGCCCACCCCCTACACTACGGTGCCCGTAAGATATGACCCCGTAAGTGACTCCTTTCATGCTCAGACAGCCTATTCTCAAACCAGCCACCATGAATAAAACGCTCGTAATAAATAGCAACTGAGAATCATTAGTGATATTGTGCAACCGCGCCATGGAAGGCAACGTGTTTACTATTCTTTAGATCACTGGATGGGTTAAAGCTAGGTTATGACCCTTAAATATACGGATTAAACGCCGCTGAGGCTGTCCAGTAATTTGAATCGTATACATGGAAACAAACCAGATTTAGCTTTGCATGTGTTATACGTAACGAATAAGAAGTCTCTTTTGTCGTAGAACCTCGCAACGTTAAATTGTCCCACGTTCAAGAAAGCTTTCGCCAGCAAGATGTTGTCGACCTCACCGGCGATAGAGCGCTACACAGACGTGCTGAACCAGTGGTCGGAGCTGGTCGGGTTCAACATCTCCGCCGCGCCCGTGCTCGCCTATTCTTTGTACGACATTTACAAAAGTCAGGTGAGCCTCTCTTTTAAATAGCTTTTAATGTTTGTCGTACAGAAATTATTCCATTATAAAAAACTGGATGGCTACCATCACATGGAAAATTACCACGGTAGTGACTCGTTCTGACTGGTCAATGATTGATATGATATATTATACTTAATATTATGCGAGTTAAATGTAGTCACACAGTAAATCACTCAAGTGACTAAAAAAATAATCAACGTCTTTGTAAGTATTTCACTTTACACCAACTAAGTCGGCGAAGTTATAGCGGCTGAATCTACTGAAATGAGACATCAAGTTCATAGGTGCAGGACCAGTTATGAGACTTTTGTGCCTAACAGAGGCCTTGTTCAAGGTAAGTTAAAGTAAATCCAGTTTTTTGTAGTTTAGACCAACAAACGTGCAAAATGGGCACATGACGTTAAAGATCTCCTCCTCCCGCGAGCACCTACCATATCAACATAGTTATGGATGCGTTGTAGACCTTGATAGAAAGGATCAGCGCCAAATAGAAAGGGATATTTAGACATCCGCAAAGTGTTTTTATCCCTAGCAGCTTGACCCGTAATAACAACAGGGATTTACAGATCAGCCTCGGCGTGCCGCTGACCGAGGAGTTGCAGGCGCTGCTGCCGGAAATCAAGGAAATCGCTGGCGCAGCCATGGACATCTTATTGGGTGATGACGACTACGTGGCGCTGGGGGCCGGTGAGTAAATACATTGGTTTAGAAAATGAAATTACGTATCACAAAATGTTTACGATAAGTAAAAAAACTACGCCAAAATAAAATGCAGAGAATTTTGTTAGCAAGAGAAAAGCTTTTAAATACAGAAAATGCCAAACATTAGAAAAAATATCTGCCATTTACCAAAATTTAATTTTTAACCGGAAAAGACAAAAACGTTAATTTTCTTTACTTCTAAAATTCTATTAATTATATATAAATTTTTGATATACATTTGATTATATAAGGTGCTAAATAGACAAAATTAAGGACTTACTTCATTGAATCCCTCATTTAACTTAAAAAAACCGCTTTTGACCTATTTTTTGCATTCCTTTAAATTTGACAATGAGTGTATTATTTCTAAGTTGTATATTTTAGAATACATTTAGCTATTCGATAGGTGGAGACTGGTGTGATGGAGACTTGAGTTATAACTGTGTTGTGATGTTGAAGGTGTGTACATGAACGACGTCATCACGGCGATGACCTCGGCAGCAAGCGGCGACGTGTCGCAGCCCCTGCGCATCTACTCCGCGCACGATACTAACGTGTACCCCGTTATGGCGGCGGCGCGCATCACGCCGCGTCAGGGCGTGCCACCATACTGCTCTTCCTTCGCGCTGGAACTGCGCAAGCGCACTGATACTGGTGATTATGTCGTGCTGGTGAGTACTACAGCAGTGGATGACTTTACTGGCATGTACACAGGTTAATATTATGTTACCCATATGTCGTGTTGTGTCGCAGCCGGTGTACCAGAGCTCGCCGGACGCCGAGTTGATGTACCTGCAGGTGGAGGGGTGCAGCGCGCTGCTGTGTCCGCTCGATGAGTTTGTCTCCATCACGAAGCCCTTCGTGCTGGACGAGGACACGTGGCGCGAGAATTGCGGCTACACCGACGACCTGGTCATCGATGATTCCAGCATCAATTAAATCCTGAATGTGAAAATAAAATAAATGTGATAATAATTAGTATTTAGGCTGATTACATTCGAATGAAAAAAGATTATAACAGTGATGCGCTTTATATTGTGTATAATACTCTCAATAGAAGTTTCCATTCTTCATCCCGTGATTCCTACTCTTTCATTGTATTTATGGTGTATACGTTATTATTTTAATATAATAAGTGTAGATAGATGATATTGTCTTAAATTTTAGCTGTGTATTTCATTTTGATCCAAGAAATAAAGTCATGGCCTAATATTGTACCACATTAACAAATCCATAATATGGTATAATAAATTGCTACTGTGCCGGTGTCGAAGGTTCCGACCGCACGGAGGAGTTGATGCTCTGTAGACGCCCGCACATCTCCTTTCCTCGCAAAGATTTAATGGATTTAACTGGAGTGACAAATTATAATGACCAAAATAAACAATATTATACAATATACAGAGTGTTGTTTTTGGGATGGGGCTGTAAAGACAGGTAACTTAACTGCAGTAGCTACAATAAAACTTTCTTAGGAGACTGTCCATGGTTATTATAGATATATCTGCATTCAGAGTTTTTGGAAAAAAATGTCAGCAAGAATAGTCGATGTATTAGATATGCAGAAAAAAAATAATGCTGATCCATCCTGTTGCTTATAAGACTCTAAGAGACCTAGAGTTTGAGTACATACTTTTGTGTCAGAATTCCAAAAGTCTTTCGCCGCGCATTTTGTTAGAAATGCGAATCCAATTCGTTTTAAAAAGTGTTACTGCACACGAAATACCCCCACTTTCCAATTCTCTTTATGAGATTGTACACTAATCCGTAACATCACGTGGTGAGACACGTGTCGCGGCGCGCCCGCCGTCTCCTGAGGCCTGCGCCGCGAGTAGGTGCGCCCGGAACCTGGGTGTCATCGCGACAGCGCCACGTAGTTATAGAATCATCACCTATATCAAGCTATGAAAATCTACTTTCAATAAAACTCTTTACCATTTTTACGTGGTTTGCAAGTTTTTATGGAAATAGTACATATTTCCGAAAATTTTATTGTTTTAGAGAATTCATCAAATCTGGATTATAGTAATACTTGCAATGACAGGAGCGTGTCGTCCTGCAGCGCTCCGCACCGCCTGAAGCACGTCGTATCGCAGAGTCCGCATAGCGAACACATGTGTCTTGCATGCAAATAAAAACCACCACCTTAGTTAATTGGATTTTATTATTGATGTCTTTGTCGGATGGTAAAAATGTGAAAGTATTATATACGTACCGTTTGTAAAACCTTGGAGAAACCGGGGCTGTGGTCCGTCGCCTCTTTGTGACTATATGTTGTGGAATCATCAGTTCTATGTACAAGTAGAGGGGGTAGCGATGGGCTCCTCTGTATCTCCGGTTGTCGCCGAAATATTTATGGAGGACTTCGAGGAGACAGCCCTCTATTTTTTGACGCGTTTGAAGCTTTCAGTGTCCAGCAAGACAATATTCCAGTATTCTTAATCAAAGATTTAAAAAAAAATTGCTTCGGTGTTTAGACGTTACATTGTGCTTATTGTTCCATATTCGGTTTTGTGTATTTAGGGAAATAGCATTTGGACTTTTATCAAATAACCTCAACTGCATATTTTGAACACCTAAATGAAATATTACTTCAAAGTTCCGTTGTCCTGCGAAACCCTCGCTCGAAAATTGGTAGGACGGATCATCGTGGATTTATTATCTAATATTTATCTTATTACTTAAGTACTTAGCTAATATATAATTATCAGTTGACATAATGACAATACCTGAGCGAGCACGCACTCGATGAGTCATCTCACGCCGCGGACTGTATTGCTAAAGCGACGTAATCGGTAGCATTTACCGATGTGTGTGTAAGTAGAGAACGACACCATTGACGGTCCACTTAATCAAACATTTTCGTTTCAAGAAGGAATATTTTCTTAATTTTTTATTACGAAAAGGACTAACAAAAAATGTGTGTTTTTCTCTTAAAAAAAAAAAATACATTTTCCAATAGATGGATGATGGACCATGGTAGATGGACGGTTGGTCAACATGGCCCATAATGTAACTATTTATAAATATAAATTTATGTGCTTATTTTTTAAACATGTATTAGACATTGATTGGACACAGTGAGTATATAAAAAGCAGGAAATGATAAAAATTATTTATAACATTAAATTTAAAATCAAACAAATTATATAATTACTAGCGGACCCGACAGACTTCGTCCTGTCAAAAAGATTTGTAATATGACAGTTGTTTGTTCCTATCTATTTTATTGTCGGGGCAAAAATTCTCCTGAACTGAACCTTCACCCTGGTGATAGGGCGTTGTGAATAAATAATAATTATTATTAATAACATTGCTTTTGGTAACGGTTGCGTTTGTCTGATGTAATGACGGGAAAACATGCATTTTAATGTAAAACAAAAGAAATAATATCGCGAAGCCAACAAAATAACTAATGATATATTAAATTTTGTGACTGTTCAATTTAGTCGGGTCCGCGATATCACTTTTGTTGAGTTTCAGAACGCGACATTACATTATAATATTCTGTGCTCCAACGCACACTGCTTTGATGTTAGGAACACACCTACATTGCTTAGACAACAATGAACTTTATTTAATAGGCAATAAAGCTCAAATTGACTCTACGTATTAGTTAGAAAACGTTTGTATGGGATAAAGAAAAAGACTGTTTTTAGGGATTTCCGGCAATTATTTGATATTTTCTCGCCGTAAAAACCATCCTTGAGCTTCGACGAATATTAAAAAAAAAGAATTGGCCAAATTGGTCCAGGCGTTCTTGAGTTATGCGCTTACCAACACATTTAGCGATTCATTTTTATATTATAGATTGTTGCAAAAATTAAAACTATATGCAGGGTCATTTTGACATTACGTTACAAAATGAAACCACATAATCGTCTTCACCTTTGCTGACATTGTGACAAAAATCATCCATTAATAACGAATATTTTCAACAAAAATCTTGGTTTTAGTTTTCTGATTTTTATATAATTTATTAGTTTAATGCGAATATGGCGTATGCGTGGGTCTATTTCTGATTGAAAGTATAATGTTGCAACTGCAACAAATTCTCTGAGCGTAAGTTAATAGTGGCTTCAAGGCGCGTAAAATTAAAATTACTTTTTATTAATATTTATTTTGTTCGAAACTTTAATTTTTTTATTTTACATCTATGGCTCAAGTAACTTATTGTAAAGTGTTATTTCCAAGTACATATAATAATAATAATAATGTGTGTATTCTTTGTGAATTTATCGTTCGCTTTAACGGTGCAGGAAAACATCGTGAGGAAACCTGCACATCTGAGAAGTTCTCTATAGGAATTTCGAAGGTGTGTGAAGTCTACCAATCCGCACTAGGCCAGCGTGGTGGACTAAGGCCTAATCCCTCTCAGCAGTAGAGGAGGCCCGTGCTCAGCAGTGGGCAAAGTATATAATACAGGGCTGATATTATTATTATTATTATTAATTTTTTTATTTTACATCTATGGCTCAAGTAACTTATTGTAAAGTGTTATTTCCAAGTTCATAAGTATGTGGTTTCATTTAGTAACGCGATGTAAAAGTGACCCTGTATGCGAGTAAGCACAACGCTCGACACCTTCAACTCCATTTAATTATAGTAAATATTAATAAATAAAGCTAATTTATATATCTATCTATACTTTGTAGGCGATTTCAAATAAAAATGTATGGGTGCGAAGAGTCCGTAGAATTCGATTTCTGCCGGCTTCCCTTTATGTAAAGATGTTGTGGAATATAATTATCATGAGAACGAGTTGGAGACCACATTATGCATATTAGTGCCTATATGTTGTCTCGGATTCTTTTTCGAAAAATTCCACCTTTCACCACAGACGGATACATTAATGTGAAATTGGACACCGAAAAAGACAATAGTATTAAAATTGTTTGAGACGGTTTTATTTTTAAAGATTAATTAATTGTATTCGATCAAAACTAGAAACTTACATATTTTTTTTTGTCAACAATGTTATTTTTTAGATTTAGCGTTAAACTAAAAAAGAAAATGTCTTGTCAATAAAAGTGTAGTATTATTTTAGAACTCATATAGAACCCACCAGTTTGTCCCATCTGTCAGTTGATTTTATTGTAAAACCAATTACATATGAAAGTAATAATATCATAAGTTACGAACTGTATCTGGGATATCGTTTTTATAAATCAATATTTTGGAATTATCATTACTAGCATAAAAAAGATTCGCGAAAACTGGTAACATCGTTGTAAATTGGAATGTATGAATGTATAATCTTAGTAGGCTGGACACCTTGGCTAAAAAATATACTATTATATAAAGGTGAAGAGTTTGTTTGTTTGAACACGCTAATCTCAAGAACTACCGGTTCAAACTGAAAAAAAAATTGTGTTGGCTAGCTTTTTGTTCGTGGAGCGCTATAGGCTATATATCATCACGCTATACCCAATAGGAGCAGATCAGTAATGGCTAATTTCAGGAACTACCGGTTTGAACTGAAAAAATATTTTTGTGTTAGATAGCCCTTTGTTCGCGGAGTGCTATGGGCTATATATTATCACGCTATGACCGATAGGAGCGGAGCAGTAATGAAACATATTGCAAAAAAGTAATAATATTAGTTTTGAGAGCTTCCGCTGCGTAAACGGTTAAAGTTATGCAACAATGTATGACGGGATTGTTCCTCTTAAAAAGTTCTACAAAATTATATTATAAAATAAAGTCCCCCACTGCATCTGTCTGCCTGCTGAAATTTGGTATGGAGATAGTTTGAGACCCTGGGAAGAACATAGGCTCCCAGGAAAATATATAGCGTGAATTTTATAACGGAAACTTTAGCCCGAAAGACTATATAACGCGGGCGGAGCCGCGGGCAAAAGCTAGTTAGTTATAAATCGTTGTCTTATTCGAAATGTCAGTAACAAGATATCACAGCGTCTTAAGGTTTTAATACAAAAACAACAATAAACATATTTACAGAAAATATGCCAATACGCGCATATCGCGATTTGGACAAATATGAAGTATTTTACATCGATGGTTTGCTATTTCACGGCAAATTTAATAGCCATCGCATTAAAGCGCAAAATAAAAAAATATATGTACATATTATATTCACTATTAGAGAAGTTTTCCTTATTTAAGCTAATAGAAGTAATCTCTTTATAAGCATAAAAAATGTCGGAGCTCGGAGATTACGCCCTTCCATATCTATTACGTAATAATGTTGTGTTGTGTTTGTGTGTGTAGGCATGCGCGCGTGTGTATGTTTCATTACATTCAGAAAATGATTCCTTTAAGAGTGACTCGGTTTCGTTACAATATTTTTAACCTTTACTGTTTATCTTTGGCTCTGTATAATCGTAGATCATGATATTAAGAACAATACAAGTCCTGATACAGCATAAACACAGTAAAGAGTTCTAAGATTATATTAAATGTCTTTGGCACACTATGAACTCACACGCGGTACTGATCCTACTATAGGTCTCGCGACTGTAAGGAACTGCTTGCGGATATGCCATATCATCTTATTTCCTCGCTTACTCATACACCTCTGTGGGATAATAACACTTATCAATACAATCAACAGTGTTTTATGGATAGATTGTAAAATATTCGGTAATATCTAAATATACACAATAATAATAGATAAATATTTACAAAGGAAATATATTATGAGGTGTGATAAGGGCATCAACACTGTCGCAGGTCGGTTACCTTTATAGAAATAGACCTAGTTTTATTTTAATGTCTAACATTCGCATAAAAGTATGCAATGTAACTTTATTATTCAAGGTAATAGTACTTACTACGAATATAACTCTTACTGAGCGCCCTCGCAGTGTGATGTAACGCTGAACACGATGCGAACAGAAGCTGTGTCAGTTCACAGGAACCCATAAAACATAATTATTACCACTGTAATCTTTAATGTGGAGTTCTTATCGAAATGTCTAGTCATTTGTTGTTTTATAAACCACAGCTACAGTGGATAGAAATAACATTTACACATAACAACACTAGGCATTCCTCGCGGTTTCGCCCGTACCGAAAGCCTTTCCCGATATAAATGTTCAAAGCGACTATAGCACCGTTTGGATCACACTAGCGCTAACTATTTAAAAACCCGATTAAAACTCCCATCTCATGGGAGCAAATCACCGGAATAGAAAGGGGCCTATGTGTTAATGCAGAACATTTCTAATTTGTTGAACTGATCTTGCATTTACTTCTAACAAACATTCAAAAATATTCACTCATTTTCGCGTTTATAATATTAGTAAGAAGTAAAATAAGATAAGATGATAAGTATACGGGATTCACGGTACTAGCAAGGCCAAATAGTTATGTAAAATGTTACACGCATGGCGAGAATACTACTCGAACAAAGCATTGGGATGGCATATTACACGAAGGGGACGACACTGCGGACGACAACTGGAACATTATGTTCCACCCGCTAGTGATCTCACAACAGCTTGCTTCAATAATGATCATTGTGCGTATTGTAATTTTAATGTCTCACGTGCCATGAATAAATGGAAACTGTTATCCTGAGATATATTTTATAAAGTTATCCGATAGAGAATTAAAAATAGTTGTAAGTGGTTACTATAGCACTTACTTTGTCGAACGACCATGATGACCTTTGACTCACAATGGAGGCTGAAAAACTTTCAAAGTTTTTTTTTTCTTATTTATTGCTACTGAATATCAAGCAATACATGTAGTTCGCCTTGTTGTCAGCGATACGACCATCCATTACTAGTAGCAACACCACCCAGACCTTCGAATCACATTCTCCGCTGCACTCGTCACCTTAAACCCTGAGACATCATACAGTATAAGTTTCATAATGGTTAATAGTTACACTGGCTACAATATCCTTCATTCTGGTGTAGCGCCCGTGTACAAAAATCCCCTCCCGCCGCGCTGTGTGCATCGCGGTTGCTATTCAGTCTGGTACTGACACAGTGCGTCACCCCCACCGAGTATTTATGTGAGCGTCACTAGTTATCGACGTTTGTTGTTATTGTTGATTTCAAGCAGTATGACTCGGCGCCGGCGCCGGCTTGCGTGACGAGGACGTGCGGAGGGCGTGTCACACGGACCAACGATTCCACTGGCGACTGTAAATCATTAGCTCAACTTACATAAGCCTTATTAATAATAGAAATATTAAAGTTAACGACTATTTATATATTATATCGCTGTTAGTTAAAACTTAAATGTGGATGTATAAATATGCAAAAGCCGCTTAAAGGATTGTGTTAAAATTGGTCGGCACACAAAGAGACTATGACGTCCGGGTCTCATACTGTGAGGAGTTCCCTGTCTTGGTAATATGCTACTCGATTGGAACTTTAATCCGAGAGATGTCTCTTCAGGACGGAGCCGCGATCAACGGCTAATAATGAAATGAAATAATTCATGTGAACCTGTAAAATATTATACATTATTTAGATTCCGTCAATATTAACTCTAGCACTCGCCTCCGAGGATGACCTACTTAATAGCTCAAAGCTGGTTGGCGATTAAGACTACTTTAGTACGTGAGTAAAACCGTGTTGTTTTCGACTTACTTAAATATAGTAAGCAAAATGGGCAAAACAGTCCAAACAAGAATAATATATTATAATTACACTCTAACTAGATAACTAATTTAGCAGCGATAGCCCAGTTGGGTGTGGAACGGATTGACACGACGAATGTCCGCAGGTTCAAATCCCAAGGGCACACACCTCTGATTTTTATAAATAATTATGTGTGTATTCTTTTTGAATTATCGCTTGCGTTAACGGTGAAGCAAAACGTTGTGAGGAAACCTGCATACCTGAAAAATTCTCTATAGGAATTTTGAGGGTGTGTGAAGTCTGCCAATCCACGCTAGGCAAGCGTGGTGGACTAAGGCTCAGTAGTTAGAGGAAGCCCGTGCCCAGCAGTGGGACAGTAAGGCAAACACATAACATATACACATTGTATACACATGTGTATACAAGGCTCATATTATTATTATTATTACACCCTAACTGGCGATTATCACTCAACTCCTCGCGCTGAGTTCTAGACACTACGCGAGTGCTACATCTGATCACTGGCCCAGGTCCATTGGCTCACGTATAGATCACATTCCCTTGACTGCGTGGATAGTCACAGACGTAGGGGATCAGGTTGTATTTTTTTTTTGAATTAGGGATGACTCCCATTATCGCTTAGCTTCATAGACGACTGGGAAATAACGTTAGTGAGGGTAGATGTCTAGACTAACTCATCGGTAAACAATCCGGAGAGGCGGCGATCATCGAAGGAACGTTGAGCTCAATTTCTAACGACCGCAATATTATGTCACTTACACTGATATAATGACTGGAACCCGGCAGTGGAGCGAGCGGGAACTAGCTATCTGTTTCCACCACCAGTGTGAGATGTGCGTCTCCGTAGCTGACAGCGGGGGCCACAAAGTTGCCTTTTTTCAATATTAACCACAGCTCAGAAGCTCCGATATAACGAAAGATAAGTGTTGTAAAATTGTAACACTTTTTTGAGAATAGTAAAAATTTTATCGACGAGTTTGAAATAGAAAATTCTTATATTCTGTCTCATTTTCCTCTCATTTAGTTCGAGCATCAACCTTGCTTGAGTCAACTTTGATTAGTCAAAGGTATTCTGTGTAAAGATACCATATAATTATAGTTAGTCATGTCTTTGTTTCCCTTCGTTGTGGGGCAGACCGCAAGCCTACCCAAAGTTCTACGAGACAGCGTGTTCCGCAAACCTTACGTACAAGCGCAGATCGATACGCGCAGAACTCTAAATATTTAATCACTTCAAACATGTGTCATTAATTTAATCACTAACTAATCCCCATTATGATCCGCCATAAATATCGCCGCGTGTTACATGCGCAGGCGCGGCCACAGCTGCGAGTATAAAACTTGTCGAAGCGCGAGACCGCGGCGCACAGCACTTTGCGGCCCTATCACCACCCACCACTAGCCACCATCCCCGCAGCATGGCGCTCCACTCGTACACTCTGCTGACGCTGGTGACCCTAGCGGCTCTGGTCGCAGCGAGAGCGCGCACCGACGAAGTCCTCGCTGACAGCGAACTCGTTCTTACGGTCTTGGTGAGCGAGCACTTAAACTATTCACCTTTTTTCATAGAAGAATGGTGCAAAAGTGATGTCCTTGCTTTTGGTCTTCGTTAGTCAAAAGGTTTAATATAATTTCAAAATCCTTTGAACATTCAGATTCACCGACACGGAGATCGCACGCCCCTGGAAGGCACACTAGAGTTAAGTACCGACGTGGACGCGGTGCGAGAGGCCTCCGAGCCCTACGGATACGGAGAACTCACCAATGTAAGTATCTACTGACCATTGTCACATCTCATAAGATACTCTCATTTATTTAATATAGAAACGTAACCCTAACACCTATTGGAAATAATTCACTTCAAAAACCAGTCTTTATTACATATAATACACACACAGGGGACCCGGAATAAGAACGTAACTATCAAAAATACGTAGTAGACCAGCGTGGTGAACTAATGAATATTTTTATGGACCCATTTCTAAAGAAAGGGGAGCTTTGAGTTGGAGTAGCATGACGAGCCATCAATACAGCTGTTACAACACCATATTGTGTGATGCAGGTGGGCAAGCAGACCGCGTACCGGCTCGGCCAGTCCATCCGCAAGCGTTACGGCAGCCTCATTTCAGCGCATTACAACTCGTCCGAGATCTACATTCGTTCGACGGACTCCACGCGCGCCCAAATGACCGTGCTCACCGCCATGGCGGCCGTGTACCCCACCGGTGATGACAACTGGAGCGACTCTCTCCCCTGGCAGCCCACCCCCTACACCATGGTGCCTACTAAATACGACCCCGTAAGTGATTCAGCCCATGCTCAGACAGAGCCTGACTTTTCTCAAACAAACCACCATGAATAAAATGCGTCTAATAAGTGTCATCGGAGGTTTATGGTGGATATTGCGCTGCAGAATGGAGGGCAATGTGTTTACTATTTTCCATATATTTTTATGGGTGAATGATAGGTTGGAAAAATCAAATTAAACGCCGCTGAGGCTGTTCAGTAATTAAACCTTATGCATGGAAACAAACAGGTAACTCCTGTTTTGCATGTGTTGTACGCAACGAGTAAGGAGTCTATTTTTTCGTAGAACGTCGCCACGTCAAACTGCCCCCCAGTCGCAAAAGCTTTCGCCAGCAAGATGTTGTCGACCTCACCGGCGATGAAGCGCTACACGGAGGTGCTGAACCAGTGGTCGGAGCTGATCGACACCAATATCACCGCCATGCCGACGCTGGCCTATACCTACTACGACGTTTACAAAAGTCAGGTGGGGCTCTACACATATATAAAAATATATTTAAAATAGCTTTGATTGTTCATCGTAATAACAGGAGTCAATTATACCTAATTGGATGTGTATTGTTGTACATAAATAATAATGACGAATTCCCGCAATAGTGACTCGTTCTGACTGGTTAATGTCTGATATTATATAAATAATATTATGTGAGTACGCCATAGTTAATAGTAGGTTCAATGTAGTCACATACTAAATCACACAAGTTTAAAAAGAAAATTCAACGTATTGGTAAGTTTTTCACTTTTCACCATCTAAGTCGCCGAAGTTGTACCGGCTGAAGTTACTGAAATAGCCAACAAAGTTCATAAGTGCAGGACCAGTTATGAGGCTTTTCGTGCCTAACAAAGGTTCATCCAGATTTTGGTAGTTGAGACCAACAAATGAGCAAGATGAGCACTTGATGTGAAAGCTTTCCTTTCACAATCACGTACCATATCAATAAACTTATGGATGAGTCGTAGACCTTAATAGAAAGGAATAGGGATCAACATATAGAAGGGGGTATTCAGACTTTCGCAAAGTCTTTTCACCGTAACAGAATGACTCGTAATAAGGATGCGAATTTACAGATCAGCCTCGGCGTGCCGCTAACCGATGAGTTGCAGGCGCTGCTGCCGCAAATCAAGGAAGTCGCTGGCGAAGCCATAGACGTGTTATTGGGTAATGACAACTACTTGGCGCTGGAGGCCGGTGAGTCGTGACGAACTGCTTTTTAATTTTTTTCCCTTACTCACGCCGCAAAAAAATGTTTTCTATTTGTTTATTATGTTAATAAAGACCAAATTATGGATTCTACTTCATACGATCCCTCATTCAACTTAAATCTGCATTTGACTTAATCTTTCCTTTTTGCATTCCTCTGAATTTAACCATGAGTGTATTATTTGGTAGGTGGTTTCGTAGGTGGCGGCTGGTGTGATGGAGACTTAAGTTTTAACTGTGATATGATGTTGAAGGTGTGTACATGCATGATGTCGTCACGGCGATGACCTCGGCAGCAAGCGGCGACGTGTCGCAGCCCCTGCGCATCTACTCCGCGCACGATCTTAATGTGTACTCGGTGATGGCAGCGACGCGCATCACGCCGCGCCAGGGCGTGCCACCATACTGTTCTTCATTCGCATTGGAACTGCGCAAGAGCACTGATACTGGTGCTTATGTTGTGCTGGTGAGTACTACAGCAGTGGATGACATTACTGCCATGTACACAGGTTAATATTATGTTACACGTTGTTCTTGTGTCGCAGCCGGTGTACCAGAGCTCGCCGGACGCCGAGTTAATGTACCTGCCGGTGGAGGGGTGCAGCGCGCTGCTGTGTCCGCTCGACGAGTTTGTCTCCATCACGGCGCCCTTCGTGCTGGACGAGGACACGTGGCGCGAGAAGTGCGGCTAAACCTATGACTCCAGCACCGCTCAAGTCCTAAATGACCACACACTTATTTAATATCTTATAACAAATCGGATGAGTAGGAGTCACAAGGTGATAATAATTAGTATTCAGGCTGCTAACATCCCAATGAAAAAATCATAAAATAAAATAATCTAAAGCTCCGTCTTTAAGACAGATTAAATGATTGTACTTGATAAGATTGTAACAGTGATGCAGTTTATATTGTGTATTATGCTCTCAATTGAAGTTTCCATTCTTCATCCTTTGATTCCTAATCCTTCATTGTATATATTATGGTGTTCACGATATTATGTTAATGTAATAAGTGTACGTAGATGATAATATTGTCTTTAATTTTGGCTTTGTATCTCATTTTAATTCAAGAAATAAATTCCTGACGTAATATTGTGCCATGCTAACACATTTTATTTTTATTTTTTGATAAGCACATTAGACACACAGCTGATGCGCGTGTGTCATACTGATTAATATTAATATCCAGTCTATTTTTGAAAGTATTCAGCCAAGGTGCTATAACAACAGTTTCTGGAAGTTTGTTCCAATCAGTAACAACACGATTAGTCCTGAAATCGTTCATTGGGTTTTTCTTTAGAAAACACTCCAGATAGTTTAGGGGATGTTCTCGTAGATGGGTATTCTCTTTAGTCATTTATTTCTCATCTTACAAGCCAGGCACGTCTTAATAACCAGAGATAATTTTGTATGTCTCAATTAAGTTGTCTCTCTTCCACCGTTTTTCAAACGTAGTGAGACTTAGACATCGATCAACTGGACTATTTGCCCAATCTGCATCTGCATAAGCTTGTAATTTAAAATCTTCCACTTTCCTATAAATTATACCAAAAAGTCAACTACCACAAATATTATGTACTATGTAGATGATGTAACCCTATCGGTAGATAAAGGAGCTCAAGTAGATGCAATATACACGGATTTTTCGAAGGCGTTTGATAAGGTGAATCATAGGATATTAATAGAAAAATTGTCTAAAGTGGGAATTTGTGGTAGTATTCTTGATTGGTGTAGATCATATTTGTACCAAAGACCTTCTAAGGTAGTTATTGATGGTTTTGACTCTAACCCTTTTATAGCTCATTCTGGAGTTCCTCAAGGATCGAATTTGGGGCCACTTTTATTTAATGTATTCATAAATGATATTCTGGAAGTGTTCTCCTACTCTAATTGTTACCTATTTGCTGATGATCTCAAAATTTCTCGTGTCATTAATGACTTTGAAGACTCTATACTATTACAATCTGATCTTAATAAATTGTATGACTGGTGCATAACTAATAAAATGTTTCTTAATCCTGCGAAATGTTGTCATATCAAGTTTACATTAAAACGTAACAAAGTGAACACCACTTATAGCATTGCTGGTGAAATCTTAAATGAAGTACCCCAAGTTCGTGATCTAGGTGTGGTTGTAGATACTAAGCTTAAATTTACTAATCATATTGATAATATTATTGACCTTGCCTATAAATCACTAGGATTTGTTATAAGAAATGGTAAAGAATTTAAGAATAAATCTACTACCCTAATGTTGTATAACAGTTATGTAAGAAGCAGATTGGAATATTGTATTGGTGTGTGGAGTCCAGTTTATAAAAGTTCATTGTGATCGGATTGAGAGAATACAAAAAAAGTTATTAAGACATTTAGCTTATAGATTTAAGCCACCCAAACATGTCAAAACTTACACTGATAAAATTAAATACTTTGAAATGCAAACTTTGAAAGACAGACGAGATCAACTTAGTTTGATGCTTTTGTATAAAATAGTCAACGGTGATATAGATTGTCCACCTCTTCTCAATAAATTCTCTCTTAATGTACCTACTAAAATCCCTAGATATCCACGTCCCTTATTTAATTGTAGATTCAGCCGAACTAACCTTGGTAGCCACTCGCCTGTCCCTCGCTTATCCCGATTATATAACCGAATTGTAGAAAAATCTGATTGTATTGACATATTTAACGACTCGCTTCCTATCTTCAAAAAGAAAATATTGAACTCGCTTGTTGAAACCTAAATTTAGTTTTATATTCAGTCTTATATTTAGAATATACTGCACTTATGGTGCAGCCAATTGATAATTGTTATGTATTTAAAATGTTCATGCTGTGACAGCCTGTAATTGAAACAGCACTGCAGAAATTACTTACCGAATTCTTAAAAAAAAAACTATGTAAGGTGTATGTTTTGTTGGCTGTTCAAATAAATAAATAAATAAATAAACATCTTTAGTAGCACTCAAATAGCGAAGACACCGCTTAGCAGCACACCAGTGACGCTGATCGTTGTTTGTATTAAATTGGCTCAAATAGATTACTTTATAAGCTATATCTGGTCTCGTGTTAACAGCCAAAAGCATGAAAGATCCAATTAGAGCTTGATATGAATCATTAGACTCACCTGTACCAGGTTCTAATTTCTTTAATGCAAGTGGTGTTCAAATACCTTTGCAATCTTGCATATCATATTTCTTCAACAACTTTTCTATATATGTTCTTTGATATATTTTTATAGAATTTTCTTGCGAACATATATTTATTCCCGTAAAGAAATTAATTATACCTAGATCTTTTGTTGTAAAATATTTTCCAAAATCATATTTGAACTTCTCAAACGTCACATCGTCTTTATAAATAACAACAATGTCATCTACATAAACTGCCAGTATTAAACAGTTTATATTCGAAATCTTTTTGGTAAAAAAGTAAAAACACAAGGTTCAGAAGGAGTTTGAATAAATCCAATAGCCAACAAAGTTTGTTTTAACTTTGTATTCCAGGCTCTTGGTGCCTGTTTCAGACCATACAAAGATTTTCTTAATAAACAGACTTTATTCTCATAACCTCTACGAAAAAAACCTTCAGGTTGTGTCATATATACTTCCTCTTCCAAGTCACCATTTAAAAAGGCTGTGTCGACATCCATATGCCGAACTTTGTACCCTTCCTGCACTGCTAAAGCTAGTAGGGTTCGCAGTGATGAGTTGCGTATAACCGGTGAAAAGGTTTCATGGTAATCTACACCTTCTATTTGTGTGAATCCTTTGGCAACTAATCTAGCCTTGTACTTCACTACGTTACCATCAGCATCTCGTTTTAGCTCATAAACCCATTTACATGGAATGCAGGATTTATGACTTGGTTTATTTACCAAAAATCCAAGTTTCCTTTTTAATAAGGAATTATATTCTTCCTTCATTGAAGAGATCCAATTATCTTTGTCATCTCTAGATATTGCATCATGAAACGTTTTCGGATCATCATTCAGAATATCATCGACAAGAGCACTATATGAAAAATAATCTGGAGGCTTACGTTTTAGTTGAGGATATCTTGACTCAGACCCGCCATAAGGTTCATCATTAGTACCACTTGATGGCAAAGAAGATGAATGATCTAAATCACCTGAGTTGTCATCAATATCATCAACAGCATCCACAAAGTCATTTTGCTCTTCCGGCAACAAAGATGGATTTGCATCAGATGATGAAATCTGCGATAACAAATTAATAACATTGAGATTAAAACTAAGGTTTAAATTATTTTCAGGCATCTCTTTCAGTCCTGTAAGATTATTTTCGAAAAATGTAACATCCCTTGACTTAATTAAACTTCGTGGCGTTTCCACGTTACGGAAATAATAACTTCTTGGATCATCTGAATATCCAACAAAGATGTGTTCCGTTGCTTTCATGTCTAACTTAGTACTATGACATGACGGTACATGAACTAAACATCTACATCCAAAAACCTTTAAATGAGACAGGTCAGGTTTGCTCCCATACCACATTTCAAATGGTGTTTTACCTTCAACTGCGCGATGAGGAGACCGGTTTTTTAAATAAACACTAGTTCTACTGCATCCTGCCAATATGCCTTAGAAAGCGAACCGTGTGACAGCAAAGCACGAGCCTTTTCGATAATTTTGTTGAGGGCTATATTGCCGTTGTTTGGTGTTGGATTCCTGGAGAATCTAAGTAAGCCGCCATCTCTTTATTGCCATACTCAGTACCATTATCTGATCTCAGCATTTAAATTTTCGCACCGGTCTGTCTCTCAACAAGTGATTGAAATGTAAGAAACTTTGACATGACTTCTGTCTTAGAATTCATACAATAAACAAATATAAAACGCATATAATCATCTACAAAAAAAATAAAATATTTATTGCCTTTGAACGAAGTAGTTGACATCGGTCCACAAACATTTTTATGAACTAATTCCAGTGCTGACGTAGTTCTCTTATACTTCAGCCTCTTGAAGGGCTTCCTAGCTTGTTTACCTTCAATACAAGGTATACATGGTTCTTTGTCAATTTCTACGTACTTCACACCGACAGCAAGACCCTTTCTGAGTAGATACATACCAATACGGCAGAGATGTCCAAGACGCTTATGCCAAAGCTGAAACTTTGAAAGCTCTGAATTAACAATGTACGCTATATTTTGTGGTAAACGAACAGAACAATCTAAATAAACCAGTCCACCACTATAAGAACCATGAAAAGCAGCATTATTTAAATAACATACATCATCAGTTTTAAGAAAATTGCAACCATTTTTATCAAAAAAAATTACTAAAAAACCTTTTTCAACAACCTGCTTTACTGATAGCAAATTGCAGTTTAGGTGTGGAATATGTACGACGTCAGCTATTTTACAGACTTCATTTTTTTGTATCAATAGATACATCACCAACGCCTATAGCTGCCAACTTCTCTCCATTTGCCACAGTAATTGTACCTCCATCTTTAGGACGATAGTTGATAAACCAATCTGCACGGGGAGTCATATGAACCGTTGCACCTGAATCCACAATCCATCTGTTAAAGTCTTTACTTTCTGGTGCAGATAAAGCCATTTCAGTGATAACTTGCTTCGAATTCGTTACCCGTTCTTCCTCATTATTCACAACAAGACCCGTTTCACGTTTTGCTTCCTTTTTATTATAAACAAAACTTGGTTTAAACTTTTTTTTTTTTTTTTATTTAAGAGCACATTTGAGAGATTTATGCCCTGGTTTTCTGCATTTATAGCATATTATACCCTTCTTATGCAATGAGCGCAGTGCTGGTACATCACGTTGAATCTCTCTACACATTTCGCTCAAAACTGTGCTCTAGAGCCATTATCAGTGACTCATATCGTGTTGTAAGACCACCTAGAATGATTGCAGCAAGCGAACTATCTTCAATTTTCTTACCGATATCGGCTAGGTCCTGCGCGGTCGTTGTTATAGCTATTATATAGGATTCTAAATCTGCGAAATCTGATAAAGTATACCTATATAACTTTCGCTCTAGCGCTAACTTTCGGCCTAAGCTTTTATCTTCAAACGCTGTTTGCAAAGCATCCCAAGCCATTTTCGCCGTTGTAGCTGTTCTGACATGCATGATAGCACCACCGTCAACCGTTAGGCATATTTTTGAAAGAGCCTAACAGTTGACATATTTTAGGTTATTACGGAAACGTACTTCGGGAGGCGTTTTGTCATCGTCAGCATAGCCACTTACAGTACTCCGCAACTCTTCATGCATCAACAACATTCTCATTTTAAATTTCCATATTGCATATCCTTCACGATTTCTTAACATAGTAATTCCATTTAATATTCCTACAGGTCCTGCTATTATCTTTTTCTAAATAAGATAACTTCGTGCTGATAACGATTTGTAGTAAAAATAATGAAACATTATACGTGAAATGAAAAATACGGATAAATTCAAAGAATGTTTCAAGAATGTTATGTCTACAAAAAACTAATTGATAAATCAAACAAAAAATGAAAAATAAATAATAGTTTGAAAAAAAACACGCTTTTATTGCTAATCGAATTAAAAAGTAGAAAATAATTTCTAAGTACAAAGAATTTATATTACAGTAGCAGAAGGTTGAAGGATCAATCATAGTTAAGTACCTCAAAATAAATTTACGATAAATGTACAAAGAATACACACATGATTTTAGAAAAGTTACAGGTGTGTGTCCTAGTAGTCCGTCCCACACCCAACTAGGACATCGCCGTTTATGCGGTGTATGTTTACTCTCTGGTAATATCTGTTAGACGTAAAAAAGGCATGATTGGAGTTCGCGTGACGTGGCAGACTAAATCACTCAAACTCGGTGGAAGGCAGGAAGGAAGGAAGGAAGGAAGGAAGGAAGGAAGGAAGGAAGGAAGGAAGGAAGGAAGGAAGGAAGGAAGGACGGAAGGAAGGAAGGAAGGAAGGAAGGAAGGAAGGAAGGAAGGAAGGACGGAGGGAAGGAAGGAAGGAAGAAGGAAGGAAGGAAGGAAGGAAGGAAGAAGGAAGGAAGAAGGAAGGAAGGAAGGAAGGAAGGAAGGGGAAAGGAAGGAAGGAAGGAAGGAAGGAAGGAAGGAAGGAAGGAAGGAAGGAAGGAAGGGAAGGAAGGGGAAAGGAAGGAAGGAAGGAAGGGAAAGGAAAGGAAGGAAGGAAGGAAGGAAGGAAAGGAAGGAAGGAAGGAAGAAAGGAAGGAAGGAAGGAAGGAGGAAGGAAAGGAAGGAAGGAAAGGAAGAAGGAAGGAAGGAAGGAAGGAAGGAAGGAAAGGAAGGAAGGAAAGAAGGAAGGAAGGAAGGAAGAAGGAAGGAAGGAAGGAAGGAAGAAAGGAAGGAAGGAAGGAAGGAAGGAAGGAAGAGGAAGGAAGGAAAGAGGAAGGAAGGAAGAAGGAAGGAAAGAGGAAGGAAGAAGG